>NW_025727465.1:0-67834 GCF_021461385.2 Schistocerca piceifrons | reverse complement strand
AAAATAAACTAACAACTAGGGCAACACAAAACAAAAACGCCTCGCACGAACCGCCCACAAAAAGGACAAGCACACGCACAGCCTCTGCTGACGACCACGACGCAGCGGCACGCTGCTCCTGTCCCGCGCCCCGCGCCCCACTCGATTCACAACTCACGCGACACCGTCAACGACGGGCTCGCTTCCCGCAACCTACCACCTTTCCGCCACGACGCACAGCCCCAGCCCCACCCGACGACGCCCGTGGCAACGACTGCACTTTCACCACCGCCTCCCCCTTCCCCCCCAAAACACACACACACACACCCAGCCAAAAACGCACTCGCGACCCACACATGCACGTGCATCGGCACACGCCAACCAGTCAACGTCGACAACCACACGCAAGGCTCGAAACGAAACCGGCGTCCTTCCACGTTGCCATCAAGCTACGCGACACAAGACACAAGGAACCAACACAACAGCCGGCCCCACTAATTCCCCACTCTCACGCCGCAAAAAGCACACCGAAACCGCCAAACGCACGCACATTCCCCTTCGCACTGACAACGACCGGCTCTCGCTACCACACACCTCTCGGCAGCCGTTTCACGCCAATTCGCCACACCCGCCCACACAGTCGACAAGCGCCCGCCCTGTACGGCACACCGCAACGACGCAGCGCAGCAAAGGGCGCCCGCAACACATACCTCTCCGCCGCCCGACGCGCCAACCGCCACACCACACCGCCAGCCACTCGCAAATTGTGCACTGCCACCAGCCACACGTCCAACACGCCGCGCCGCCTCCGGCCACCCGCCAGGGGGCGCTCACGTTCGCGACAACAGCGCGGCCCGCCGGGCCGGGCCGAACCGAACCGAGCCGCCGCTGCTCTGCACTCGGCACGGCCACACCCTGCTGCAGACCGGGCTCGTCTCTCTGTACGCGTCTGCCTGCGCATCAACACAACACGACCTTTTTTTTTTTTTTACCTCTCTCTACCGCCATCCCTTCTTCTCGCGTTTTACTCGTTGTTGCAGCAGCGGCGCACACCTACACATCCACAGCCCCAGCCGAGCCGGCCTCACCTCAGGGCCCGCCGCCAGCGTCTCCTCCTCGGGCACAGGTGCGGTGCTGTGGCCGCCCATCCAACCGCATTGCTGGCCGTCCAGCCACCAGGCGTTCCCACTGCCGCGAGCCACGCCGCGCACCGACCCTGCTGCAGAAAACGAAGCATAGCCAGAGACCGACCGATACACAAAGCAAGCCGTCGCCTCGCCTCTTGTCCTTCCTGCCTTCCTTCCGCCCCCGCCCTTCTCACACCACCGCCTCTCCACTTTCGCCCGCCCCCGCCCCCGCCCCTCCTTTTTTTTGTTTTGTTTTTTTCCTTCGTTTTCTTCTTTCTTTCTTTCTTTCTTTCTTTCTTTCTTTCTTTCTTTCTTTCTTTCTTTGGCCCTCTCTCCTTCCCGCCCCATGGCGGTTACGGCACCGCCTGCAGCGGCAGATTTTTGCGCCCACACGCCTACTCCTACCACCATTAACCTTGCCCTGCCCTGCCCATCAACGTCGCAGTCGAACCGACGCTTGCCAACACACTGCCCACGTTCCCTTTCTCTCTTCGGCCTACGCCCATTACGCGCCGCCGCCACAGCACCTTCCCTTCCCACAACACACCGACGTCATCACACGCACCCAAAACAGGGGCCACGACCGTGTTCCTCGCCCACTCCCATCCCGCACGGTACGCACATTCCCAACTACTAACCGCGCACCCTCCCTTTCCAATCTGTGTGTCTCTGTGTCTGTGTCCTGTCCGCGCGTGACGCCTCTCAACATCCGCCGTCCCCCGTCCCGTTTTCGCCCCCATGCCGTCGTCGCGCCGCCTCCGCCCCGTCCACCGCCGCCCCTGTCCGCCCGCACCACACCATACACCGCTGCTTGTCCCGGCCGTTGCCACCAAAGGCGCCGACCGCAAACGCGCCACGCCGCAGCCCCCGTGCGTCTCGCGCTCGCTTGCATCTCCGTGCCGACGCTGCCTCTCTTCCCGCTCGCACTCGACCTCGACAACACAGTCTTTGGCTCCGCCACTGCGTGTTCCGGTGGTACGCACGCTGCAACACGTATGTATTCATTACCAGAGCGATGGCGAGGCATGACAGCATCTCCGTCTGACCAGAGAGTTATTTATCGTTGCTGGTCGGCGCTTGGACCGCGCCAGACGACAGTAGTGGCACGCACCGGGTCGCCAGGAACAGTTGTTATATATATTGTAGCGCGAGTCGGGAGAGGTAGTAGTCGGTCGACAGTAGTAGCGGGTGGACGGTTGTACTGAGCGGCGTCGGCGGCGTGCTCTGCTCGTCTCGCGACTCTGGTCACGGTTCGGGACGATGTATATAGTATATTGTGTTATAATCAAAAGGTAGTGTGAAGCTGCATTGCGCAAATCTGATAACGTATGTTCTTCAACAACAAAAGCCCCACTATTACTTTTTTCTAAAGTAACTTTTGTCTTTTAACGAAAAACATTCACTTTTTAAAGACTACTTCCTATGGCATTTCCCTCCAAGGAGTGCAATTAATTACCAGCCAGCACTCATTCATTGCACACAGCTGTGTAAGGGGTATCTACAATTGAGGAGCGGATACAAATGCAATTTTTTTGTTTCTTTTTTTTTTTTTTTTTTTTTTTTTTTTGGTGTCTGTGTGTTGTAACCTCCCCGCAAAATTTAAAATAATGGACAATGTTATTTACGGATGCTAATGGACATTGCGCTAATTGTAACCTCGCCCACAATGAGAGGTATTGAAAATGGCAACAAAAATGTGAAATTCGCAATCCGACTCAAATATAAATTCTTCACAACATTTAAAGTCCGTTCAGTGACAAGAAACTTCAATTAAACCGAAATATCGGTCTTTGGCCCTGTGCAAAACAATCAGAATTACAGTCTTACCTCAGAATAAATGGATGTCACATTTCTGCTCTTGTTGTTGCGCAGCGCCTGGAGGAACTGCATTGCAAATAATAATATTCTCCTTTTTTTTTGTGATTTTAGTGAAATTTTTCTTCAAAGAAGTGGAATGAAATGTGAAGTGCAACGAACTCTTTAGTTCAATAAAAAATTAAATGTTTGAAAAATGCTTTTGAAATAAAAATTATTATTGGGGAACTTGTTGGAGAATAATTACAATAAATAAACCTTTTCATTATCTAATGATTATATTAATTAACAGTATACCTTATTCACCATCTTGACCAGTGTTGCCGGCCGCCTACATCACACAACCGCACTCGGCTGCTACTACTGACCGACCGCTCTGCATGACGACTACTGACAGAGTACAGACTCGCAACGACTGACTGACTGACTGACTGACTGACTGAGAACCGCTCGCAACACTCGCGCAGTCCAGCGCAAACTCTCTGGTCACAGATGCTACAATGTCTCGCCATCGCTGCTACGTTACATACGTGTTTCAGTGTCTTCTTTTCATTGGGGTAACGATCTTTGGCTCTTTTTATTCTGAATACAGGGCCAAAGGTCAACGCTGCTGCCCTTATACAATTTATCAGGTTTCATTATGTCTGTTGCAATGTTACATACGGTTCATTCTTTCATTAATATTATCGTTGGGTTTGTTTTGTAGGGACGTTAACATTCTGGCACATTTTTATTATCATCGGACTCTCTGCTATTTGTGCAGGGAGGTTATGTACCTGGGTCCATTTCCATTTCCATTTACATTTTAGTATTGATAGACTTTTTGTTTTCTTTTTTGTTTCTTGTTGTTTTTCCTTCTTTTTTTTGTTGTTCTTTTTTTGTTTTGTTTTGTTTTTCCCGCTCTCAACCACCACCGCCGCATCACGCCTTCCGTTTTCTTGGTTTCTTTTCTGTTCTTCAACTGCTTCAACATCACCGCGCCCCATTTCCACACCACAGCCATCAGCCTCCAAGACGGGCAGGCGCAGTGTGCCATTTCCGGCGCACAAGCACACCCGTACGGTACTCTCCTCGCCCCCACGCCAACAACAACACAGCGACCACGCGGCTTTCAGGCATGGCACGGCACGGCACCGGCGAAATGCGCCGCCCCCGCCCCTCCGCGCATCCGTCCGTCTCGCCACGTTCACTGACAGCCGCGTCTGCGGCTACACCACGACAACCACAACACAACACCGCTCCCCTCCCTGGCAACTCATTGTTTTTCTCCTCCTCTTTTGCACAAACCACAACGCCGAGCACAGGCGCAAGCCACCCACACCGCGCCCCTCCCCGTCCCGTCTTTGGCCGCCGCTCCTCGTTTGCCCCCTCCCATCTCCCGAAATGCCATGCCAGCAGCGTTACGCATGCCCCTCCCCTGTCCACACAACACTACCGCCAAACGAACAGCCTTCCGGGCCACATGCAGGGCACGCCCACCTCCAAACACTGCCAATTCACGGACGCACACACACACACACACACACACACACACTTTCTCGACACCTTTCTGTACGGAGGGTGCGTCATCTCGACCGTGACAGAGTGACGCCAACTATCGGCGATCATTTCCCCCCACTGGTAAAACATGTCCACTAACACCTACATACATCATTCAAGTACACAGACAATAGCATACACACAATGGGAGGGCACACGAACATGGACGGCACGGCACTGTCATACACCTCTTCCTCAGAACCATATCAACAAACGTTACGTACATCCGGGAAAGCGAAAGCGAAAGCAAAAGCAAAGCCCAATGCAGCCGTCAAAGGTAACGTTCACCACGGCAGACACTTGCAGCCGCGCCGCCGTTAAACGCATTTCAGTGCGGCTCCAATACGCCTCCGACACGGGAACGTTCCGTTGCTCTACGAATGCGCTTCTCCCCTTTTTCCCTTCCTCTCTCTTTTGCCCCCCCTCCTTGCACTCTTGCCTCATTCCTCACGTTCTGCCCAGACATTCGACCGATCAAAGTCAACCTTTCGTTACCGTTCTCAGCGCGACGGTGTACAACAGTATGACGGGTGTGCCCAAGACTTCGGTTCAGTTGCGTGACGCCGGTCTATCGCGCCGATCGACAGTTACTCAGGGGGCGACGGATCGGACCACGTCACCGACACACAAAACACTTTCAAACAAACAAATACATACCGGATGGACACAGACAAACACGTGTACAGACATTCGCCAAACAAACGACGACGACCGCCGCCGCCGCCGCCGCCGCCGCCGCCGTCTAGCGTCGCGCTTACTGTACTGCACTGGACACGCGTGCATCTTGAATGACGACATCGGTGTGCGTGCGTCGTACGCAATCAGTCAGACACGGCTATCAAAAATCAGAGTCGAATGGTACATCATCGTGCGTGTCGCCGTACACGTACAGTACAATACAACAACAATGCGTCTTAATGGCACGTTCAATTTCAACGTCACTCACACACCTCCACGCTGCAGTTACGTCGCACCATTGTCAAACTCGGCGTACAGCAAAGGGAATAGTGGGCGGCAAAAAAAAAAACCAAACAAAAACATTTCACATTTCACCCTCGCCATGTATGATGTGCAAAAAACAAACCCGCAAACGGCCGTCGTTACGGTGACACAAAAGTCGCCGATCGCACTGTCCCCCCTCGCAGACAGGTTAACACACACACACACACACACACACACACACACACACACACACACACACCAACACCAATGGGTCAAAACCACTCCAACGAGGCGTGCCACCATTCCACGCCACGGCGACCAACCTCGTGGCCGTCCCCCGCAACACGCTTTGACGCGCCCCCCCCACCCACAATCAAAATGCACACATACATCACAGCCGTCCACACAA
This sequence comes from Schistocerca piceifrons, assembly GCF_021461385.2. Taxonomy (NCBI): domain Eukaryota; kingdom Metazoa; phylum Arthropoda; class Insecta; order Orthoptera; family Acrididae; genus Schistocerca; species Schistocerca piceifrons. The sequence continues at coordinate 62,023 of NW_025727465.1, read as the reverse complement.
ACAACAACAACAACAACAACAATTCCGCCCTTCCCGCAAAAGGCAAGTTGGTGGCCCTGAAAAGGGCCGTTTTGCCGCTCTCGCAACGGAGGAGCCTTCTCCTTCCTTCCTTCCTTCCTTCCATTCCAGAGCCACCTCCTTACTTGGAGCTCGTGTACTTGGTCACCGCCTTCGTGCCCTCGCTCACGGCGTGCTTGGCCAGCTCGCCAGGCAGCAACAGCCGCACAGCGGTCTGGATCTCGCGGGACGTGATGGTCGAGCGCTTGTTGTAGTGCGCCAGGCGAGAAGCCTCGGCCGCAATGCGCTCGAAAATGTCGTTCACGAAGCTGTTCATGATGCTCATCGCCTTCGACGAGATGCCCGTGTCAGGGTGCACCTGCTTCAGCACCTTGTAGATGTAGATGGCATAGCTCTCCTTCCTCTTGCGCTTCTTCTTCTTGTCGCCCTTCGAAATGTTCTTCTGCGCCTTGCCAGCCTTCTTGGCGGCCTTCCCGCTAGTCTTGGGCGGCATCTCGAACGAACGAACGTACGGCAGCAGCAACACCAGTAGCAAGCGCTCCGCTCTAGTCAGCGTCTCCCCACACAGTGGCACCCGCCGCCAGCCGCCGCCGCACCTTTACCAGCTCGCCCTGTTGCGGCCGCCGACCAATGGGGCGCGCGCGCAACCGGCCGCCGCACCCGAGCCCATAAAGCACCCCCACCCCGGCTGCGCCGGCACGCACTCCGCTGCTCGACTCGCTGCCGCTCGCACCGGTCGTTTTTCGTTTCCGTTTCGTGTGCACCGTCGCTAGCCCATCGCCATGTCCGGACGCGGAAAGGGAGGCAAAGTCAAGGGCAAGTCAAAGTCCCGCTCAAGCAGGGCTGGGCTCCAGTTCCCGGTCGGCAGAATCCACCGCCTCCTGCGCAAGGGAAACTACGCAGAGCGCGTCGGCGCCGGGGCGCCCGTCTACCTCGCCGCCGTCATGGAGTACCTCGCGGCTGAGGTGCTCGAGCTGGCCGGAAACGCGGCCCGCGACAACAAGAAGACGCGCATCATCCCGCGCCACCTGCAGCTTGCCATCCGCAACGACGAGGAGCTCAACAAGCTCCTGTCGGGCGTCACCATCGCACAGGGTGGTGTCCTGCCCAACATCCAGGCCGTCCTGCTGCCAAAGAAGACCGAGAAGAAGGCCTAAAGGAGGCCAGGCAATCGCAACGCGCTTTGCCGGCTCGGCTCGGCCCACAACAATCGGCCCTTTTCAGGGCCACCACACAAACCTACGTCCAAAGCAAAATTTCAGTCGTCCTCGCCGCACCTTGTTTTGTTTTAACTTTGCACAGCCGCCGCCGGCGCACGTCCGCCATCTTGTCGTCCACACAGCCCGTGTGGCCCAACACACACACACACACACATTCATTTTTGCACGGTCGCAGTCGCCTTCCAAACGACAACGGCAGCAATAATGACGACCATTGTTACAGGGAGGCGTGTCGACACACCGCCCTCCACTCCCGCGCGCAACGGCCGTCGACACGAACGAAACAGCTGATCCGGCCGCCTATGCCCACACGCCTTGCCTCGGAAACCCCAACGCCGCCGCAAACACACAGGGCCAAACCACGCAAGCAAATAATCACCGCCTCTCGCACAACAACACACAGCCCGCCATCTCCGTCGCGATCGATACAACGACACACAATAACAAACACAAACGAAGCAGCTCCACACACAGCCAGCCACATGACACGTTTCCTTTCCTTCTCCCCTCCCAGTCACATCACGTCGCTCAAACGGAAAGAAAGAAACAAACAAACAACACAGACTCTTTCGCACTTTTCAACTTCCGAACAGTGTGGTGGCCCTGAAAAGGGCCGTTTTCTAGTCTCTCCCACCCACAAGCACGGCCGCGGGAAGGCCAGCGCCCGCTGCGACGCAGCCTAACCGCCGAAACCGTACAGGGTGCGCCCCTGCCTCTTCAGGGCGTACACCACGTCCATGGCCGTCACAGTCTTGCGCTTGGCGTGCTCAGTGTACGTCACCGCGTCGCGGATCACGTTCTCCAGGAACACCTTCAGCACCCCGCGGGTCTCCTCGTAGATCAGACCAGAGATGCGCTTCACGCCGCCCCTGCGAGCCAGGCGGCGGATGGCGGGCTTCGTGATGCCCTGGATGTTGTCGCGCAACACCTTGCGGTGCCGCTTGGCGCCACCCTTGCCGAGCCCCTTTCCTCCCTTGCCGCGGCCTGTCATCCTTCCTTCCTCGGGCAAAGCAACAACGTGCACAAACAGCAGCTGCAGCGGCTGGCGAGTCGGCTACGGTCTGCGCCCAGCGCGCCCGCCGCCCCCCTATATAGACTCTGGCCCGCCCTCCCCCCACCACGCGCAACCGAGGGCATATAAGCGCAGCACGGAGGCGCGCGGGCCCGTTGTCAAGGCAGCACCGGACGCCGCGCCGCACCTAACCTCCACGCACGCCGCTCCGCTACCGCTATGGCCCGCACAAAGCAAACGGCCCGCAAGTCCACCGGCGGAAAGGCGCCGCGCAAACAGCTCGCCACCAAGGCGGCGAGGAAGAGCGCGCCCGCCACCGGAGGCGTCAAGAAGCCCCACCGCTACAGGCCGGGCACCGTCGCCCTGCGAGAAATCAGGCGCTACCAGAAGAGCACAGAGCTGCTCATCCGCAAGCTGCCATTCCAGCGCCTAGTGCGCGAGATCGCCCAGGACTTCAAGACCGACCTGCGCTTCCAGAGCTCCGCAGTCATGGCCCTGCAGGAGGCCAGCGAGGCCTACCTCGTCGGCCTCTTCGAAGACACCAACCTGTGCGCAATCCACGCCAAGCGCGTCACCATCATGCCCAAGGACATCCAGCTCGCGCGCCGCATCCGCGGCGAGCGCGCCTAAACCGCGCCGCGGCACCGCACCGCACAAACAAAAACGGCCCTTTTCAGGGCCACTAACATCTCTCCGTCGCGAGCAAACTTTGTCGGTCGCCTGCCTCTCGCCCCGCAACCCAAAAACAACAACCACCACTTCCCGTCCGCCCGCCACACCCGCTCACTCTGCCTGCCTGCTAGCAGCGCGCAACAATCACACATCATCCCTCCCCGGCGCTCAAAGCGCACAATACCCAACGGCCGACGTCACACCGCACGGGTGGCTGGCCGGCCGCCGCTTTCGTTTCGAAAACAAAAACAACCCGCACTCCACTCCGACGGCCAACGGCCAGGCAGGCGCGCTCGCTCGCTCGCTCGCTCTCCAACGCCACCGAAATCCCCGCCGACTCCTTCCACATCTCAACGTGCCCCCCGTTGCAAAACATAACACACACACACACACACACAAAGGAACAAAACAAAGACCAGACACGACTCGACAAGACAGACATCCGAGAAGAACGAACGCAGGCAAGCCAACCAACGTATTCAAACAAAACAACGTGACAGAAAACCAACCGTCGGCCGCCGCCACAAACACGGCGACAATCAACCACGACGACAACAACAACAACACCGCTTACCGCTACCGCCGCCCACACCCGCCACCGACCCCCGCAATCCATCCACCACGGCACGCAAACAGCATCCCCCACGGGCATACACAAAGACACCCACACCAAACGCAACACGACAATCAAAACCTTCCCCGACGTGCTTTGATGGCCCTGAGAAGGGCCGTTTTGGGCCGCGCGTCTCTTGCGCGCCACTAGACGACGACGGGGGGTGGGGACGACGGAGTCAAGCGCCAAACCCTTCCTTTCTCCCATCTCTTTCTCCTCTACTCTACTCTACTCTACTTCTTCTTCTTGGGCGAAGCCTTCGCCTTAGACGGCGTCGTCGCCTTCTTCGGGCGCGGCGCCTTCGGCTTCTTCGTCGGAACCTTGGCGGCCTTCTTCGCCTTCGACGGCGACTTGGCCTTGGCCGGCTTGGCCGCAGCCGCCTTCTTCGCACCCGCGGGAGCGGCCGACGCCGCAGACGCCTTCTTGGCGGCGCCCGCCTTCCGACCGGTCGCCGCCTTCACGCCACCAGCCTTCTTTGCGCCGGCCGCACGGGCGCCCTTCTTCTCCTTGCTGGCCGGAGCGGCGCGCTTCTTCTTGGCACCGCCAGCACGGGCCTTGCCGCCCTCGGCCGCCCCCCCGCCGCCGGCGCCGGCAAGCTTGAACGAGCCGGACGCGCCCTTCCCCTTCGTCTGCACCAGCTCGCCCGCCACGACGGCCGACTTGAGGTACTTCTTGATAAACGGCGCCAGCTTCTCCGCGTCCAGCTTGTAGTGCGCGGCTATGTACTTCTTGATCGCCTGCAGCGACGACCCGCCGCGCTCCTTCAGACTCTTGATGGCGGCCGTCACCATCTCAGAGGTGCGCGGGTGCGCAGGCTTGGCGCGCGGCTTCTTCGCAGACGACGCAGACTTGGCCTTCTTCGTAGTGCCGGTGGCGGCGGGTGCCGCAGCAGTCTCGTTCGTAGCCGCCTGATCTGCCATTTCGACGACGCGCGTAACACACAGCGAGAGCGAGAGCGAGCGGGACGGACGGCAGGCACGCAAGCACAGCACAGCACAGCACAGCAGCAGAGCAGAGAATCACAAGGCCCAGCCAGTGTCGCGGGCGGGCGCGGACGGCCGAGAGAGCGGCCGCCACTCTGCGCGCCGCCGCGCCGCGCCTCCCGCGCTTGCTACCGCCCAACGTCCGACAGCCTGTGCGGAGCAGCCCCAAACCTGCGCCACAACCGCCCGCGCCTTTCAAACCACCGAGGATGGGGCTACACACAGCCACACCACAGTCGCCAACCAGTCGCCACGGCAGCGCCGCAAACCACGGCCAAACTGCAGCTACCGCGCGCTACAGCCTGGGTCGGCCCGCCGAGAATCGCCGCCCCCGCCCAAATGCCGCCCCCACAGCCCCAGCCGACGACCCGCCACAATGGCCAAACCTTCGGCAAAACTCCCACACCGTCGCCGCGGCAGCCCGGCCAGCGCGGCCGGCGCCACAGCCACACAAGCCGAGGCGTGCGGCGATGACGGCCGTGCAAACGCGCCTCCGCCGCCCCATCGCCTTCCGTCGCCCTCCCGCCGTTTCCCGATCGGCCCGCAGCCGTCGGGCCACATCGCGCGCCGTCCTCCTCCTCTCGCCCGCCAACATTCACAGCCGTTTCTCAACAATTGCCCGCCGCAAACGGACGCCGCCTGCGCAACAGGCGCCGCCGCCCCTCGCCGCTTCCGACCCAACCCCTCGACCGAGGCAAACCGCAATCCGAATCTACAGACCAACCCAATCTGCCGTCAGCACACACGACAGCCGACCTTACACGTTACGCGTTACACATTACGTTTACACGTCTAGGTTGGGTTACGTTAGGTTAGGTGGACGTGGGTTAGGTTAAGGGGACTTGGGTTAGGTTAAGCGTCAAACTTAGGTTAAGCATTCAAACACGTCAGGCGTCAGAGGTTAGGTTAGGTTAGGTTAGGTTAGGTTAGGTTACACGTTAGGTTAAGGGGTCAGTGCTAGGCTAAGAAGCGTCAAACGTAGGTTACAAAAGCGTTCAAACCGTGAGGCGTGAGCCGGACAGCTTACCTTACGTAGACGTTAGGGGCTCACAGGCTGAGCTCACCTCGCCACACCACAGGGTTAGGTTCGGTTCGCTCGGCTCAGCGTAAAGCGCCGAGGTCAGGGTTGCGTTCGTTCACCTTCGGGCGCCACACTTTCGGTTGAAAGGTCGCGACGGGACGACGTCGGCAGGCACGCCGCAAACGAACAAAAACGTACAGACGACGTCGAAAACCGCCGACAGACGGGGGAGCAGCACGACCACGACCAGATACCGAGCGCGAACGAGACACACGCGAACCACCCCCACCGGCCAAAGGGCACCACACAACAACCCAGAGCACCACGTGTCCACACCAGAGCAACCCGCCGCTCACGCGACATGGCTGGCACCGAAGGGCAACCGCCCGCAACTGCGCTTTCCGCGCCGGCCCGGATGCACGTCGTGCTACAACAACACCACTACCGTACACAGCCGCTGTTCACAACATCACTATCATGCGCGCCCGCGGCTCGCCGCCGTCGCAGTCGCAGCCCCGACGCCAGCGCTTTTGCACCACCATTCACACGCACCGCAACACAGCCGAACAAAACAAACACCACACAACAACAGCAACAACGCCGCCGCCGCCGCCTCTACTTGTGCCGGCGACCCACCCCGCCGATGGCGCACCTTTCGCCAGCCGGCAATCGACACACACGCACGCACCCACCCACCCACCCACCCACCCACCCCCCGGGGCCCAGTGCAAAAAAAAAAAAAAAACACACAAAAACAAAACGACACGGGAAGCGCACACCGCCACTTCGCGCGCACGCCACCAACCAGTCGTCGTCTCAAAATAACAAACAACAACCAAAATAAACTAACAACTAGGGCAACACAAAACAAAAACGCCTCGCACGAACCGCCCACAAAAAGGACAAGCACACGCACAGCCTCTGCTGACGACCACGACGCAGCGGCACGCTGCTCCTGTCCCGCGCCCCGCGCCCCACTCGATTCACAACTCACGCGACACCGTCAACGACGGGCTCGCTTCCCGCAACCTACCACCTTTCCGCCACGACGCACAGCCCCAGCCCCACCCGACGACGCCCGTGGCAACGACTGCACTTTCACCACCGCCTCCCCCTTCCCCCCCAAAACACACACACACACACCCAGCCAAAAACGCACTCGCGACCCACACATGCACGTGCATCGGCACACGCCAACCAGTCAACGTCGACAACCACACGCAAGGCTCGAAACGAAACCGGCGTCCTTCCACGTTGCCATCAAGCTACGCGACACAAGACACAAGGAACCAACACAACAGCCGGCCCCACTAATTCCCACTCTCACGCCGCAAAAAGCACACCGAAACCGCCAAACGCACGCACATTCCCCTTCGCACTGACAACGACCGGCTCTCGCTACCACACACCTCTCGGCAGCCGTTTCACGCCAATTCGCCACACCGCCCACACAGTCGACAAGCGCCCGCCCTGTACGGCACACGCAACGACGCAGCGCAGCAAAGGGCGCCCGCAACACATACCTCTCCGCCGCCCGACGCGCCAACCGCCACACCACACCGCCAGCCACTCGCAAATTGTGCACTGCCACCAGCCACACGTCCAACACGCCGCGCCGCCTCCGGCCACCCGCCAGGGGGCGCTCACGTTCGCGACAACAGCGCGGCCCGCCGGGCCGGGCCGAACCGAACCGAGCCGCCGCTGCTCTGCACTCGGCACGGCCACACCCTGCTGCAGACCGGGCTCGTCTCTCTGTACGCGTCTGCCTGCGCATCAACACAACACGACCTTTTTTTTTTTTTTTACCTCTCTCTACCGCCATCCCTTCTTCTCGCGTTTTACTCGTTGTTGCAGCAGCGGCGCACACCTACACATCCACAGCCCCAGCCGAGCCGGCCTCACCTCAGGGCCCGCCGCCAGCGTCTCCTCCTCGGGCACAGGTGCGGTGCTGTGGCCGCCCATCCAACCGCATTGCTGGCCGTCCAGCCACCAGGCGTTCCCACTGCCGCGAGCCACGCCGCGCACCGACCCTGCTGCAGAAAACGAAGCATAGCCAGAGACCGACCGATACACAAAGCAAGCCGTCGCCTCGCCTCTTGTCCTTCCTGCCTTCCTTCCGCCCCCGCCCTTCTCACACCACCGCCTCTCCACTTTCGCCCGCCCCCGCCCCCGCCCCTCCTTTTTTTTGTTTTGTTTTTTTCCTTCGTTTTCTTCTTTCTTTCTTTCTTTCTTTCTTTCTTTCTTTCTTTCTTTCTTTCTTTCTTTGGCCCTCTCTCCTTCCCGCCCCATGGCGGTTACGGCACCGCCTGCAGCGGCAGATTTTTTGCGCCCACACGCCTACTCCTACCACCATTAACCTTGCCCTGCCCTGCCCATCAACGTCGCAGTCGAACCGACGCTTGCCAACACACTGCCCACGTTCCCTTTCTCTCTTCGGCCTACGCCCATTACGCGCCGCCGCCACAGCACCTTCCCTTCCCACAACACACCGACGTCATCACACGCACCCAAAACAGGGGCCACGACCGTGTTCCTCGCCCACTCCCATCCCGCACGGTACGCACATTCCCAACTACTAACCGCGCACCCTCCCTTTCCAATCTGTGTGTCTCTGTGTCTGTGTCCTGTCCGCGCGTGACGCCTCTCAACATCCGCCGTCCCCCGTCCCGTTTTCGCCCCCATGCCGTCGTCGCGCCGCCTCCGCCCCGTCCACCGCCGCCCCTGTCCGCCCCGCACCACACCATACACCGCTGCTTGTCCCGGCCGTTGCCACCAAAGGCGCCGACCGCAAACGCGCCACGCCGCAGCCCCCGTGCGTCTCGCGCTCGCTTGCATCTCCGTGCCGACGCTGCCTCTCTTCCCGCTCGCACTCGACCTCGACAACACAGTCTTTGGCTCCGCCACTGCGTGTTCCGGTGGTACGCACGCTGCAACACGTATGTATTCATTACCAGAGCGATGGCGAGGCATGACAGCATCTCCGTCTGACCAGAGAGTTATTTATCGTTGCTGGTCGGCGCTTGGACCGCGCCAGACGACAGTAGTGGCACGCACCGGGTCGCCAGGAACAGTTGTTATATATATTGTAGCGCGAGTCGGGAGAGGTAGTAGTCGGTCGACAGTAGTAGCGGGTGGACGGTTGTACTGAGCGGGCGTCGGCGGCGTGCTCTGCTCGTCTCGCGACTCTGGTCACGGTTCGGGACGATGTATATAGTATATTGTGTTATAATCAAAAGGTAGTGTGAAGCTGCATTGCGCAAATCTGATAACGTATGTTCTTCAACAACAAAAGCCCCACTATTACTTTTTTCTAAAGTAACTTTTGTCTTTTAACGAAAAACATTCACTTTTTAAAGACTACTTCCTATGGCATTTCCCTCCAAGGAGTGCAATTAATTACCAGCCAGCACTCATTCATTGCACACAGCTGTGTAAGGGGTATCTACAATTGAGGAGCGGATACAAATGCAATTTTTTTGTTTCTTTTTTTTTTTTTTTTTTTTTTTTTTTGGTGTCTGTGTGTTGTAACCTCCCCGCAAAATTTAAAATAATGGACAATGTTATTTACGGATGCTAATGGACATTGCGCTAATTGTAACCTCGCCCACAATGAGAGGTATTGAAAATGGCAACAAAAATGTGAAATTCGCAATCCGACTCAAATATAAATTCTTCACAACATTTAAAGTCCGTTCAGTGACAAGAAACTTCAATTAAACCGAAATATCGGTCTTTGGCCCTGTGCAAAACAATCAGAATTACAGTCTTACCTCAGAATAAATGGATGTCACATTTCTGCTCTTGTTGTTGCGCAGCGCCTGGAGGAACTGCATTGCAAATAATAATATTCTCCTTTTTTTTTGTGATTTTAGTGAAATTTTTCTTCAAAGAAGTGGAATGAAATGTGAAGTGCAACGAACTCTTTAGTTCAATAAAAAATTAAATGTTTGAAAAATGCTTTTGAAATAAAAATTATTATTGGGGAACTTGTTGGAGAATAATTACAATAAATAAACCTTTTCATTATCTAATGATTATATTAATTAACAGTATACCTTATTCACCATCTTGACCAGTGTTGCCGGCCGCCTACATCACACAACCGCACTCGGCTGCTACTACTGACCGACCGCTCTGCATGACGACTACTGACAGAGTACAGACTCGCAACGACTGACTGACTGACTGACTGACTGACTGAGAACCGCTCGCAACACTCGCGCAGTCCAGCGCAAACTCTCTGGTCACAGATGCTACAATGTCTCGCCATCGCTGCTACGTTACATACGTGTTTCAGTGTCTTCTTTTCATTGGGGTAACGATCTTTGGCTCTTTTTATTCTGAATACAGGGCCAAAGGTCAACGCTGCTGCCCTTATACAATTTATCAGGTTTCATTATGTCTGTTGCAATGTTACATACGGTTCATTCTTTCATTAATATTATCGTTGGGTTTGTTTTGTAGGGACGTTAACATTCTGGCACATTTTTATTATCATCGGACTCTCTGCTATTTGTGCAGGGAGGTTATGTACCTGGGTCCATTTCCATTTCCATTTACATTTTAGTATTGATAGACTTTTTGTTTTCTTTTTTGTTTCTTGTTGTTTTTCCTTCTTTTTTTTGTTGTTCTTTTTTTGTTTTGTTTTGTTTTTCCCGCTCTCAACCACCACCGCCGCATCACGCCTTCCGTTTTCTTGGTTTCTTTTCTGTTCTTCAACTGCTTCAACATCACCGCGCCCCATTTCCACACCACAGCCATCAGCCTCCAAGACGGGCAGGCGCAGTGTGCCATTTCCGGCGCACAAGCACACCCGTACGGTACTCTCCTCGCCCCCACGCCAACAACAACACAGCGACCACGCGGCTTTCAGGCATGGCACGGCACGGCACCGGCGAAATGCGCCGCCCCCGCCCCTCCGCGCATCCGTCCGTCTCGCCACGTTCACTGACAGCCGCGTCTGCGGCTACACCACGACAACCACAACACAACACCGCTCCCCTCCCTGGCAACTCATTGTTTTTCTCCTCCTCTTTTGCACAAACCACAACGCCGAGCACAGGCGCAAGCCACCCACACCGCGCCCCTCCCCGTCCCGTCTTTGGCCGCCGCTCCTCGTTTGCCCCCTCCCATCTCCCGAAATGCCATGCCAGCAGCGTTACGCATGCCCCTCCCCTGTCCACACAACACTACCGCCAAACGAACAGCCTTCCGGGCCACATGCAGGGCACGCCCACCTCCAAACACTGCCAATTCACGGACGCACACACACACACACACACACACACACACTTTCTCGACACCTTTCTGTACGGAGGGTGCGTCATCTCGACCGTGACAGAGTGACGCCAACTATCGGCGATCCATTTCCCCCCACTGGTAAAACATGTCCACTAACACCTACATACATCATTCAAGTACACAGACAATAGCATACACACAATGGGAGGGCACACGAACATGGACGGCACGGCACTGTCATACACTCTTCCTCAGAACCATATCAACAAACGTTACGTACATCCGGGAAAGCGAAAGCGAAAGCAAAAGCAAAGCCCAATGCAGCCGTCAAAGGTAACGTTCACCACGGCAGACACTTGCAGCCGCGCCGCCGTTAAACGCATTTCAGTGCGGCTCCAATACGCCTCCGACACGGGAACGTTCCGTTGCTCTACGAATGCGCTTCTCCCCTTTTTCCCTTCCTCTCTCTTTTGCCCCCCCTCCTTGCACTCTTGCCTCATTCCTCACGTTCTGCCCAGACATTCGACCGATCAAAGTCAACCTTTCGTTACCGTTCTCAGCGCGACGGTGTACAACAGTATGACGGGTGTGCCCAAGACTTCGGTTCAGTTGCGTGACGCCGGTCTATCGCGCCGATCGACAGTTACTCAGGGGGCGACGGATCGGACCACGTCACCGACACACAAAACACTTTCAAACAAACAAATACATACCGGATGGACACAGACAAACACGTGTACAGACATTCGCCAAACAAACGACGACGACCGCCGCCGCCGCCGCCGCCGCCGCCGCCGTCTAGCGTCGCGCTTACTGTACTGCACTGGACACGCGTGCATCTTGAATGACGACATCGGTGTGCGTGCGTCGTACGCAATCAGTCAGACACGGCTATCAAAAATCAGAGTCGAATGGTACATCATCGTGCGTGTCGCCGTACACGTACAGTACAATACAACAACAATGCGTCTTAATGGCACGTTCAATTTCAACGTCACTCACACACCTCCACGCTGCAGTTACGTCGCACCATTGTCAAACTCGGCGTACAGCAAAGGGAATAGTGGGCGGCAAAAAAAAAAACCAAACAAAAACATTTCACATTTCACCCTCGCCATGTATGATGTGCAAAAAACAAACCCGCAAACGGCCGTCGTTACGGTGACACAAAAGTCGCCGATCGCACTGTCCCCCCTCGCAGACAGGTTAACACACACACACACACACACACACACACACACACACACACACACACACACCAACACCAATGGGTCAAAACCACTCCAACGAGGCGTGCCACCATTCCACGCCACGGCGACCAACCTCGTGGCCGTCCCCCGCAACACGCTTTGACGCGCCCCCCCCACCCACAATCAAAATGCACACATACATCACAGCCGTCCACACAAACAACAACAACAACAACAACAATTCCGCCCTTCCCGCAAAAGGCAAGTTGGTGGCCCTGAAAAGGGCCGTTTTGCCGCTCTCGCAACGGAGGAGCCTTCTCCTTCCTTCCTTCCTTCCTTCCATTCCAGAGCCACCTCCTTACTTGGAGCTCGTGTACTTGGTCACCGCCTTCGTGCCCTCGCTCACGGCGTGCTTGGCCAGCTCGCCAGGCAGCAACAGCCGCACAGCGGTCTGGATCTCGCGGGACGTGATGGTCGAGCGCTTGTTGTAGTGCGCCAGGCGAGAAGCCTCGGCCGCAATGCGCTCGAAAATGTCGTTCACGAAGCTGTTCATGATGCTCATCGCCTTCGACGAGATGCCCGTGTCAGGGTGCACCTGCTTCAGCACCTTGTAGATGTAGATGGCATAGCTCTCCTTCCTCTTGCGCTTCTTCTTCTTGTCGCCCTTCGAAATGTTCTTCTGCGCCTTGCCAGCCTTCTTGGCGGCCTTCCCGCTAGTCTTGGGCGGCATCTCGAACGAACGAACGTACGGCAGCAGCAACACCAGTAGCAAGCGCTCCGCTCTAGTCAGCGTCTCCCCACACAGTGGCACCCGCCGCCAGCCGCCGCCGCACCTTTACCAGCTCGCCCTGTTGCGGCCGCCGACCAATGGGGCGCGCGCGCAACCGGCCGCCGCACCCGAGCCCATAAAGCACCCCCACCCCGGCTGCGCCGGCACGCACTCCGCTGCTCGACTCGCTGCCGCTCGCACCGGTCGTTTTTCGTTTCCGTTTCGTGTGCACCGTCGCTAGCCCATCGCCATGTCCGGACGCGGAAAGGGAGGCAAAGTCAAGGGCAAGTCAAAGTCCCGCTCAAGCAGGGCTGGGCTCCAGTTCCCGGTCGGCAGAATCCACCGCCTCCTGCGCAAGGGAAACTACGCAGAGCGCGTCGGCGCCGGGGCGCCCGTCTACCTCGCCGCCGTCATGGAGTACCTCGCGGCTGAGGTGCTCGAGCTGGCCGGAAACGCGGCCCGCGACAACAAGAAGACGCGCATCATCCCGCGCCACCTGCAGCTTGCCATCCGCAACGACGAGGAGCTCAACAAGCTCCTGTCGGGCGTCACCATCGCACAGGGTGGTGTCCTGCCCAACATCCAGGCCGTCCTGCTGCCAAAGAAGACCGAGAAGAAGGCCTAAAGGAGGCCAGGCAATCGCAACGCGCTTTGCCGGCTCGGCTCGGCCCACAACAATCGGCCCTTTTCAGGGCCACCACACAAACCTACGTCCAAAGCAAAATTTCAGTCGTCCTCGCCGCACCTTGTTTTGTTTTAACTTTGCACAGCCGCCGCCGGCGCACGTCCGCCATCTTGTCGTCCACACAGCCCGTGTGGCCCAACACACACACACACACACATTCATTTTTGCACGGTCGCAGTCGCCTTCCAAACGACAACGGCAGCAATAATGACGACCATTGTTACAGGGAGGCGTGTCGACACACCGCCCTCCACTCCCGCGCGCAACGGCCGTCGACACGAACGAAACAGCTGATCCGGCCGCCTATGCCCACACGCCTTGCCTCGGAAACCCCAACGCCGCCGCAAACACACAGGGCCAAACCACGCAAGCAAATAATCACCGCCTCTCGCACAACAACACACAGCCCGCCATCTCCGTCGCGATCGATACAACGACACACAATAACAAACACAAACGAAGCAGCTCCACACACAGCCAGCCACATGACACGTTTCCTTTCCTTCTCCCCTCCCAGTCACATCACGTCGCTCAAACGGAAAGAAAGAAACAAACAAACAACACAGACTCTTTCGCACTTTTCAACTTCCGAACAGTGTGGTGGCCCTGAAAAGGGCCGTTTTCTAGTCTCTCCCACCCACAAGCACGGCCGCGGGAAGGCCAGCGCCCGCTGCGACGCAGCCTAACCGCCGAAACCGTACAGGGTGCGCCCCTGCCTCTTCAGGGCGTACACCACGTCCATGGCCGTCACAGTCTTGCGCTTGGCGTGCTCAGTGTACGTCACCGCGTCGCGGATCACGTTCTCCAGGAACACCTTCAGCACCCCGCGGGTCTCCTCGTAGATCAGACCAGAGATGCGCTTCACGCCGCCCCTGCGAGCCAGGCGGCGGATGGCGGGCTTCGTGATGCCCTGGATGTTGTCGCGCAACACCTTGCGGTGCCGCTTGGCGCCACCCTTGCCGAGCCCCTTTCCTCCCTTGCCGCGGCCTGTCATCCTTCCTTCCTCGGGCAAAGCAACAACGTGCACAAACAGCAGCTGCAGCGGCTGGCGAGTCGGCTACGGTCTGCGCCCAGCGCGCCCGCCGCCCCCCTATATAGACTCTGGCCCGCCCTCCCCCCACCACGCGCAACCGAGGGCATATAAGCGCAGCACGGAGGCGCGCGGGCCCGTTGTCAAGGCAGCACCGGACGCCGCGCCGCACCTAACCTCCACGCACGCCGCTCCGCTACCGCTATGGCCCGCACAAAGCAAACGGCCCGCAAGTCCACCGGCGGAAAGGCGCCGCGCAAACAGCTCGCCACCAAGGCGGCGAGGAAGAGCGCGCCCGCCACCGGAGGCGTCAAGAAGCCCCACCGCTACAGGCCGGGCACCGTCGCCCTGCGAGAAATCAGGCGCTACCAGAAGAGCACAGAGCTGCTCATCCGCAAGCTGCCATTCCAGCGCCTAGTGCGCGAGATCGCCCAGGACTTCAAGACCGACCTGCGCTTCCAGAGCTCCGCAGTCATGGCCCTGCAGGAGGCCAGCGAGGCCTACCTCGTCGGCCTCTTCGAAGACACCAACCTGTGCGCAATCCACGCCAAGCGCGTCACCATCATGCCCAAGGACATCCAGCTCGCGCGCCGCATCCGCGGCGAGCGCGCCTAAACCGCGCCGCGGCACCGCACCGCACAAACAAAAACGGCCCTTTTCAGGGCCACTAACATCTCTCCGTCGCGAGCAAACTTTGTCGGTCGCCTGCCTCTCGCCCCGCAACCCAAAAACAACAACCACCACTTCCCGTCCGCCCGCCACACCCGCTCACTCTGCCTGCCTGCTAGCAGCGCGCAACAATCACACATCATCCCTCCCCGGCGCTCAAAGCGCACAATACCCAACGGCCGACGTCACACCGCACGGGTGGCTGGCCGGCCGCCGCTTTCGTTTCGAAAACAAAAACAACCCGCACTCCACTCCGACGGCCAACGGCCAGGCAGGCGCGCTCGCTCGCTCGCTCGCTCTCCAACGCCACCGAAATCCCCGCCGACTCCTTCCACATCTCAACGTGCCCCCCGTTGCAAAACATAACACACACACACACACACACAAAGGAACAAAACAAAGACCAGACACGACTCGACAAGACAGACATCCGAGAAGAACGAACGCAGGCAAGCCAACCAACGTATTCAAACAAAACAACGTGACAGAAAACCAACCGTCGGCCGCCGCCACAAACACGGCGACAATCAACCACGACGACAACAACAACAACACCGCTTACCGCTACCGCCGCCCACACCCGCCACCGACCCCCGCAATCCATCCACCACGGCACGCAAACAGCATCCCCCACGGGCATACACAAAGACACCCACACCAAACGCAACACGACAATCAAAACCTTCCCCGACGTGCTTTGATGGCCCTGAGAAGGGCCGTTTTGGGCCGCGCGTCTCTTGCGCGCCACTAGACGACGACGGGGGGTGGGGACGACGGAGTCAAGCGCCAAACCCTTCCTTTCTCCCATCTCTTTCTCCTCTACTCTACTCTACTCTACTTCTTCTTCTTGGGCGAAGCCTTCGCCTTAGACGGCGTCGTCGCCTTCTTCGGGCGCGGCGCCTTCGGCTTCTTCGTCGGAACCTTGGCGGCCTTCTTCGCCTTCGACGGCGACTTGGCCTTGGCCGGCTTGGCCGCAGCCGCCTTCTTCGCACCCGCGGGAGCGGCCGACGCCGCAGACGCCTTCTTGGCGGCGCCCGCCTTCCGACCGGTCGCCGCCTTCACGCCACCAGCCTTCTTTGCGCCGGCCGCACGGGCGCCCTTCTTCTCCTTGCTGGCCGGAGCGGCGCGCTTCTTCTTGGCACCGCCAGCACGGGCCTTGCCGCCCTCGGCCGCCCCCCCGCCGCCGGCGCCGGCAAGCTTGAACGAGCCGGACGCGCCCTTCCCCTTCGTCTGCACCAGCTCGCCCGCCACGACGGCCGACTTGAGGTACTTCTTGATAAACGGCGCCAGCTTCTCCGCGTCCAGCTTGTAGTGCGCGGCTATGTACTTCTTGATCGCCTGCAGCGACGACCCGCCGCGCTCCTTCAGACTCTTGATGGCGGCCGTCACCATCTCAGAGGTGCGCGGGTGCGCAGGCTTGGCGCGCGGCTTCTTCGCAGACGACGCAGACTTGGCCTTCTTCGTAGTGCCGGTGGCGGCGGGTGCCGCAGCAGTCTCGTTCGTAGCCGCCTGATCTGCCATTTCGACGACGCGCGTAACACACAGCGAGAGCGAGAGCGAGCGGGACGGACGGCAGGCACGCAAGCACAGCACAGCACAGCACAGCAGCAGAGCAGAGAATGCGTGTGCATAAGTGTGTGTGTGACGCATTTCTGCGTTAACACTTGTGAGGAAGTTTTCAGCGTACTTGACGCTCTTTCTTCCATAAATAGGGTGCACCATGTTAGTATAAGTCTTTGTGAGGTTTTAGTCTTGTTCTGCACTGGAACATCACATGAGGAAAGTCTTCACTTCGCGGCACTATTGTTGCAGGCGAAGGAGATCTGGCCAGCGCAGCGTGGCGCGCCAGTGTGGTCGATGGCCGAGATCGCGTACCTTAGGGTTACGCGATACTTCGACCTTCTCGTAGAAGTCTTGGGCAGCGAGTTGGAACCGCTGTCTGAGTAAAGGAACTCCTGCGACGTGGTGTAGTTCCGCGGTGTTGAAGTCCCACGGAAGATGCAGCACCGTTCTGAGGGCCCTGTTTTGGACCATTTGTAGACGGCGGATGTTGGTCTCGGCTGCGTTGCCCCACACCACCGCTGCATAATCAAACAGCGGGCTGATGGTGGCTTTGTACAAGGTGAGACCTAAGTCTGCTGGTAGCGATGATGTGGGGTTGATGACCGGGTACAACATGCGCAGTCTACCCAGTGCCTTCCTCCTCACTTCTTCGATGTGTTGGCGCCACGTTAGACGCTTGTCTAGCGTGACGCCAAGATACTTGGCACTGTTGTTCCACGGTACGGGTCTTCCGCGGACTGTCAGCTGCTCGAGGTCTGCCGGAACATGCCTGAGCGCGATGATGATCGCCTGGCTTTTCTCGGGATTATAAGCCAGACGCCATTTCGTGGCCCATTCTTCTAGCGCCGCGGTTGCCGCTTGCAGACGCCGTTGTAGAGCTCGGGGGCATCTGCTGCGGCCGTAGACGGCGGTATCGTCCGCGTACAGGGCGTTGTTCACCGCACCTGTACGTGGGAGGTCCGCTGTGTAGACCGAGTAAAGCGTCGGGCCGATGACCGAGCCTTGCGGTACACCCGCGAGTACCCGGCGCTCCGTGGAGATTCCACTGTCTGCCCGAACGTGGAACGTCCTGTCCCGCAGGTAAGTCTGCAGGAGACTCACGTGTGACACGGGTACCCCCAGTACAAGCAACTTGTACAGGAGGCCTTCGTGCCACACCGAGTCAAAGGCGCGTGACACGTCGAGCATAAGAGCACCGAAATACTCGCGTCGGTCAACTGCTCCGAACGCTTCCTCAGTCAGCCGTAGGACTTGGTGTGTGGCAGAGTGTCCTCGCCGGAACCCAAATTGCTCATCAGGCAGAATTTGTTCGTCGGTGATATGACGCAGGAGGCGCGTCATGTATAGCCGCTCAAAAAGTTTGGATAGCGCCGGCAGCAAGCTAATCGGACGGTAGTTTTTTGCCATCCGCGCGTCTTTCCCTGGTTTTGGTAGGGCCACTATTTCTGCGTGCTTCCAGATTTGCGGAAACTCTTCTGTACGAAGCACTTCATTGAAGAGTTCTGTAAGTTTGGCCACTGCTTCTTCTGGGAGTTGCCTGAGGAGCGAATTTGTCACCATGTCTGGACCCGCGGCTTTGCGACCTTGAAGGTGACGCAGCAGCAGTTTCACCTCGTCGACGGCTATCGGCGTGATGTGGTCGTCTGGGTCCCTCGCCGCAAGGTAGCGGGGAAGACGATCCCTGACGAGTCGAATGTGCGCTGCGTCGACTGGGTCCTCCATCGGTGTGAAATTAGCGGCGAACGCATCGGCCAGGCAGTTGGCCTTTGCATTCGGCTCGCTGACAAAATCTGCTCCGACCTGGAGTGGAGGAACTTTCATCGTGCGACGGATGAAGCTCTTAACCGTTCTCCACGCCGAACCATCTTCCGTGTTGAGCTGGGAGATCTTGGTCGCCCACTCCTGGTGCCTGTGTTTTTCTGCTGCGACCTTGATTTCCCGGCGCAACCGGTTGAGTGTCGGTTTGATGGCCGGATTGCGGGTGCGTTGCCATTCTCTGGCAACCCGGTTTTTCTCGGAGATTAAGTTCTCCAGGTCTCGTGGCAGACGCTGTGGTTTGCAGCTTCGGTGGTCGGCTGCTGGTCTGGGCGGCGTGGCGTTGGTTGCTGCTTCCACCATGCAGTTTGTGTAGTGTTGTAGAGCCGCGTTTACGCCGTTCGCGGCCGGTTCCGGGAGTTGTTCCAATGCTGCCACCATGGCTTCGCGGTATTGGTCCCAGTTGATTCCGCGTAAGTCGAGCCCTCTTCTTGGAATTGGCGCAAGTTCCGCCTCAACTTCGAACATGACTGGGACATGATCGGAGTTGATCGGCGGCCTTGTGCTCGCTGTCAGGTTCTGTCTGACGCCTTTGTTTATCAGTATGTCGATCACGTCAGGCAACGCTCTAGGAGGAAAGATGGTCGGTTCGTGTGGGGCGACAACTACGGCGTTATGGCGCTCTACGATGCGTTGCAGCTGCCGCCCACTCGTGTTCGTAAGTCTGGAATTCCAGACTTGATTTTTGGAATTGTAGTCGCCTCCCAGTAGAAGTTGTCCTGGAAGTGACAACAATTTGTCCATGTCTTCTCGTTGCAGGCGCCGACTCGGTGACTTGTACACGACACCGACCGTGATTTTTCCATGCGCCGTGTTTACTGCGACCGCGGTCGCCTCGGCTGTCTGCAGCGGCGGCAGGTGAATCTTATAGTGGCTTAGCGTCCGACGAACGTATATTGCCGTTCCCCCTCCGTGGGTTGGCCTGTCGTCGCGGTGACACACATAATTCGGTATCCCGACGCGGACTCCGGGTTTCAGGAACGTCTCCGTCACGAGACATAAATCCACATTTTCCGTGCGAATTAGCTCGCGAAATTCTGCGGCCTGTTCTCGTAGGCCGCGGGCATTCCAGAGGCATATTTTAATTTCTCGTGGCGCTGCCATGCTGGGTCGTGGGGTTGTTGATATTTGTTGCCTGCTGCATAGCGGCCGCAATCTTGGCAGGAAGTTCGCTGATGACGTTCACGACGAGGGAAATGAATTTTTCCATCATCGCGAACATTCGCTGCTCCATTGCCATCATCATGCGCTCATAGCTGGCGCTCATGCTGCCGACGGCGTCGTGGCGGTCGGCTTGTGGTGTGTTGTCGAGTGCTGCCTGGCGAGCGGCGGTCTCGCCGCCATTGCCGTTGCCGACAAGATGGCGCGTGGCTGCCTGGCCAGCGGCGGGCTCGCCGCCATTGCTGCTGCCGACAAGATGGCGCGTGGCTGCCTGGGGTCCGCCATGCTGTCGGCGCCCGCGCAGGCCGGGGAAGATGGCCGCATCGTTCAGTGGCGGTGCCTCTGGGCCGCCATTTTGTGCCGCTGGCGCGGTGTTCTCCCAGCGGCGCGCGCTCTGATTGGCGCGCGGGCGCTCGGTGGTGGGAGAGGTGGACGGTGTTACCTGCGTCTTGCGCCGCTCGGGGATTGCTCCGTCCGCGACGATGGCCGCGCTGGGCGGGACTTGCCTGCCATTTTGTGCGCTGGCCGTCTTCGGTTGGGCTGAAGTCTGCTCGGCCTGGGGACGGTGTGAAGTGTCACCTGGGCGGGGTTTGGAGGTCCTTACCCCGCGCCGGCGACCTCGACGACGGCGACCACCTTTTGTTCGTCCTTCCCCCTCGGCTCCGCGGTGTCTGGAGTTTCCCGCCAAAACTGTGCCTTTCTTCGGCGTCTCCGCTTTCCGGAGGCGCGCTGCGAAGGCTTTGTGCCGTGGACATCCTCGATAAGATGCCACGTGCTCGCCGTTACAGAGTTTACACTTCGGCTTGAAGTCTTTATACGGCTCCCCCTTCACGTCGCACTCGATCGCAGCATGAGGAGCGGCACAACGCACACAGAACGGTTGCATTCCGCAGTGCTTGTCTACATGTCCTAATTCGAGACAGCGGTAGCACTGGGCGTAGCCACCTGTTTGGCGTAAGTTTTCTGGAGTTACTTCACACGGGCCTATAAATTTCAATTTGAACAGCTCTCTGTTTTTGTCCGTGCTGTCCGCACACACGAGTCTTAGAGGGCCGCGCCTGTTGGTTCTTGGGTCCCTCATTTTTGTTACAGATTGAACTATAAAGCCTAGGTCTTCTAAGTCCTCCTTTACATGTTCATTGGAGTACTTTAACGGTACTCCTTTAAACACGACCTTCAGAGGTCGTTTGCGTGAAGTGGAATACGTATAGTACTCCATGCCTTGTGCTCTTGCGGCGTGTAAGAGTTTATTGTACAGGTCACAGTTATTCACGCGCACTTTGTACACCGTGTCACCCGCTGTACGCACTCGATAATTGTTTTTCCCCAGCAGACCATTTAGCATGATCTGTAGGCTGCGGAAGTCTTTTTCATACGCGATCACAAGTGGCGGGGGAAGACGGCCGCGTGGAGCTGTGTTGTCATGCTCCTCTTCCTCCTCACTATCAGAGAGCGCGTCAAACATATTGCTGGTGTTTGCTGCCAGCGTTTCCGACGACGGAACGGCTCTGGCTATCTTCTTCGGCTGCACAAAACCGTCCTCATCGGTACTATTGCGTGCGCGGCCGTTACGCCGAGCACGGTGTGTTGACTGCCGTGGTTGGTCAACACTCTTCTTTTTGAGGAAGGAGTGATCCTCATTATCTCCTGTGTTGGCGCGTTTCCTTGTTTTTGACGCACTATTACCTTTATAAGATGTTTCCTGCTCCATTGGCTCCGCTGACGGCGTGGAGCTGTCGGCGGAGGTTGTAGGTGTCGGTAGCAGGTTTATTAGCGTCTGCAGCGCATCTTCAGGGCGCTGCGACGTGCCGACGGCTGCTGCCGTCTCCAAAGACTGTGCCAAGGGCACGGTGGGTACTATCGAGTCACCGGCAAAATCTGTCGCGTTCGCGAGCGCGTCGAGTGAGACACTACTACACACGCGTGCGACGGCGCCGGATGCGTCGTCCAGTTGAGGGGGAGCACTATCAGGAAAACGCGGGCGTACATCTGATGTGCTCGACTCACCTCCGGTAGCGTGCAGGGACGCGGCCCCGTTCGCTCTAACACTGTCTGACATCTTAGGATGCTAAGGCGCGGAGCGCTCGGCGCGTGCGTCCGGCTCGGCCGGCATCCCAGACTCCAGAGCAGAGAATCACAAGGCCCAGCCAGTGTCGCGGGCGGGCGCGGACGGCCGAGAGAGCGGCCGCCACTCTGCGCGCCGCCGCGCCGCGCCTCCCGCGCTTGCTACCGCCCAACGTCCGACAGCCTGTGCGGAGCAGCCCCAAACCTGCGCCACAACCGCCCGCGCCTTTCAAACCACCGAGGATGGGGCTACACACAGCCACACCACAGTCGCCAACCAGTCGCCACGGCAGCGCCGCAAACCACGGCCAAACTGCAGCTACCGCGCGCTACAGCCTGGGTCGGCCCGCCGAGAATCGCCGCCCCCGCCCAAATGCCGCCCCCACAGCCCCAGCCGACGACCCGCCACAATGGCCAAACCTTCGGCAAAACTCCCACACCGTCGCCGCGGCAGCCCGGCCAGCGCGGCCGGCGCCACAGCCACACAAGCCGAGGCGTGCGGCGATGACGGCCGTGCAAACGCGCCTCCGCCGCCCCATCGCCTTCCGTCGCCCTCCCGCCGTTTCCCGATCGGCCCGCAGCCGTCGGGCCACATCGCGCGCCGTCCTCCTCCTCTCGCCCGCCAACATTCACAGCCGTTTCTCAACAATTGCCCGCCGCAAACGGACGCCGCCTGCGCAACAGGCGCCGCCGCCCCTCGCCGCTTCCGACCCAACCCCTCGACCGAGGCAAACCGCAATCCGAATCTACAGACCAACCCAATCTGCCGTCAGCACACACGACAGCCGACCTTACACGTTACGCGTTACACATTACGTTTACACGTCTAGGTTGGGTTACGTTAGGTTAGGTGGACGTGGGTTAGGTTAAGGGGACTTGGGTTAGGTTAAGCGTCAAACTTAGGTTAAGCATTCAAACACGTCAGGCGTCAGAGGTTAGGTTAGGTTAGGTTAGGTTAGGTTAGGTTACACGTTAGGTTAAGGGGTCAGTGCTAGGCTAAGAAGCGTCAAACGTAGGTTACAAAAGCGTTCAAACCGTGAGGCGTGAGCCGGACAGCTTACCTTACGTAGACGTTAGGGGCTCACAGGCTGAGCTCACCTCGCCACACCACAGGGTTAGGTTCGGTTCGCTCGGCTCAGCGTAAAGCGCCGAGGTCAGGGTTGCGTTCGTTCACCTTCGGGCGCCACACTTTCGGTTGAAAGGTCGCGACGGGACGACGTCGGCAGGCACGCCGCAAACGAACAAAAACGTACAGACGACGTCGAAAACCGCCGACAGACGGGGGAGCAGCACGACCACGACCAGATACCGAGCGCGAACGAGACACACGCGAACCACCCCCACCGGCCAAAGGGCACCACACAACAACCCAGAGCACCACGTGTCCACACCAGAGCAACCCGCCGCTCACGCGACATGGCTGGCACCGAAGGGCAACCGCCCGCAACTGCGCTTTCCGCGCCGGCCCGGATGCACGTCGTGCTACAACAACACCACTACCGTACACAGCCGCTGTTCACAACATCACTATCATGCGCGCCCGCGGCTCGCCGCCGTCGCAGTCGCAGCCCCGACGCCAGCGCTTTTGCACCACCATTCACACGCACCGCAACACAGCCGAACAAAACAAACACCACACAACAACAGCAACAACGCCGCCGCCGCCGCCTCTACTTGTGCCGGCGACCCACCCCGCCGATGGCGCACCTTTCGCCAGCCGGCAATCGACACACACGCACGCACCCACCCACCCACCCACCCACCCACCCCCCGGGGCCCAGTGCAAAAAAAAAAAAAAAACACACAAAAACAAAACGACACGGGAAGCGCACACCGCCACTTCGCGCGCACGCCACCAACCAGTCGTCGTCTCAAAATAACAAACAACAACCAAAATAAACTAACAACTAGGGCAACACAAAACAAAAACGCCTCGCACGAACCGCCCACAAAAAGGACAAGCACACGCACAGCCTCTGCTGACGACCACGACGCAGCGGCACGCTGCTCCTGTCCCGCGCCCCGCGCCCCACTCGATTCACAACTCACGCGACACCGTCAACGACGGGCTCGCTTCCCGCAACCTACCACCTTTCCGCCACGACGCACAGCCCCAGCCCCACCCGACGACGCCCGTGGCAACGACTGCACTTTCACCACCGCCTCCCCCTTCCCCCCCAAAACACACACACACACACCCAGCCAAAAACGCACTCGCGACCCACACATGCACGTGCATCGGCACACGCCAACCAGTCAACGTCGACAACCACACGCAAGGCTCGAAACGAAACCGGCGTCCTTCCACGTTGCCATCAAGCTACGCGACACAAGACACAAGGAACCAACACAACAGCCGGCCCCACTAATTCCCACTCTCACGCCGCAAAAAGCACACCGAAACCGCCAAACGCACGCACATTCCCCTTCGCACTGACAACGACCGGCTCTCGCTACCACACACCTCTCGGCAGCCGTTTCACGCCAATTCGCCACACCGCCCACACAGTCGACAAGCGCCCGCCCTGTACGGCACACGCAACGACGCAGCGCAGCAAAGGGCGCCCGCAACACATACCTCTCCGCCGCCCGACGCGCCAACCGCCACACCACACCGCCAGCCACTCGCAAATTGTGCACTGCCACCAGCCACACGTCCAACACGCCGCGCCGCCTCCGGCCACCCGCCAGGGGGCGCTCACGTTCGCGACAACAGCGCGGCCCGCCGGGCCGGGCCGAACCGAACCGAGCCGCCGCTGCTCTGCACTCGGCACGGCCACACCCTGCTGCAGACCGGGCTCGTCTCTCTGTACGCGTCTGCCTGCGCATCAACACAACACGACCTTTTTTTTTTTTTTTACCTCTCTCTACCGCCATCCCTTCTTCTCGCGTTTTACTCGTTGTTGCAGCAGCGGCGCACACCTACACATCCACAGCCCCAGCCGAGCCGGCCTCACCTCAGGGCCCGCCGCCAGCGTCTCCTCCTCGGGCACAGGTGCGGTGCTGTGGCCGCCCATCCAACCGCATTGCTGGCCGTCCAGCCACCAGGCGTTCCCACTGCCGCGAGCCACGCCGCGCACCGACCCTGCTGCAGAAAACGAAGCATAGCCAGAGACCGACCGATACACAAAGCAAGCCGTCGCCTCGCCTCTTGTCCTTCCTGCCTTCCTTCCGCCCCCGCCCTTCTCACACCACCGCCTCTCCACTTTCGCCCGCCCCCGCCCCCGCCCCTCCTTTTTTTTGTTTTGTTTTTTTCCTTCGTTTTCTTCTTTCTTTCTTTCTTTCTTTCTTTCTTTCTTTCTTTCTTTCTTTCTTTCTTTGGCCCTCTCTCCTTCCCGCCCCATGGCGGTTACGGCACCGCCTGCAGCGGCAGATTTTTTGCGCCCACACGCCTACTCCTACCACCATTAACCTTGCCCTGCCCTGCCCATCAACGTCGCAGTCGAACCGACGCTTGCCAACACACTGCCCACGTTCCCTTTCTCTCTTCGGCCTACGCCCATTACGCGCCGCCGCCACAGCACCTTCCCTTCCCACAACACACCGACGTCATCACACGCACCCAAAACAGGGGCCACGACCGTGTTCCTCGCCCACTCCCATCCCGCACGGTACGCACATTCCCAACTACTAACCGCGCACCCTCCCTTTCCAATCTGTGTGTCTCTGTGTCTGTGTCCTGTCCGCGCGTGACGCCTCTCAACATCCGCCGTCCCCCGTCCCGTTTTCGCCCCCATGCCGTCGTCGCGCCGCCTCCGCCCCGTCCACCGCCGCCCCTGTCCGCCCCGCACCACACCATACACCGCTGCTTGTCCCGGCCGTTGCCACCAAAGGCGCCGACCGCAAACGCGCCACGCCGCAGCCCCCGTGCGTCTCGCGCTCGCTTGCATCTCCGTGCCGACGCTGCCTCTCTTCCCGCTCGCACTCGACCTCGACAACACAGTCTTTGGCTCCGCCACTGCGTGTTCCGGTGGTACGCACGCTGCAACACGTATGTATTCATTACCAGAGCGATGGCGAGGCATGACAGCATCTCCGTCTGACCAGAGAGTTATTTATCGTTGCTGGTCGGCGCTTGGACCGCGCCAGACGACAGTAGTGGCACGCACCGGGTCGCCAGGAACAGTTGTTATATATATTGTAGCGCGAGTCGGGAGAGGTAGTAGTCGGTCGACAGTAGTAGCGGGTGGACGGTTGTACTGAGCGGGCGTCGGCGGCGTGCTCTGCTCGTCTCGCGACTCTGGTCACGGTTCGGGACGATGTATATAGTATATTGTGTTATAATCAAAAGGTAGTGTGAAGCTGCATTGCGCAAATCTGATAACGTATGTTCTTCAACAACAAAAGCCCCACTATTACTTTTTTCTAAAGTAACTTTTGTCTTTTAACGAAAAACATTCACTTTTTAAAGACTACTTCCTATGGCATTTCCCTCCAAGGAGTGCAATTAATTACCAGCCAGCACTCATTCATTGCACACAGCTGTGTAAGGGGTATCTACAATTGAGGAGCGGATACAAATGCAATTTTTTTGTTTCTTTTTTTTTTTTTTTTTTTTTTTTTTTTGGTGTCTGTGTGTTGTAACCTCCCCGCAAAATTTAAAATAATGGACAATGTTATTTACGGATGCTAATGGACATTGCGCTAATTGTAACCTCGCCCACAATGAGAGGTATTGAAAATGGCAACAAAAATGTGAAATTCGCAATCCGACTCAAATATAAATTCTTCACAACATTTAAAGTCCGTTCAGTGACAAGAAACTTCAATTAAACCGAAATATCGGTCTTTGGCCCTGTGCAAAACAATCAGAATTACAGTCTTACCTCAGAATAAATGGATGTCACATTTCTGCTCTTGTTGTTGCGCAGCGCCTGGAGGAACTGCATTGCAAATAATAATATTCTCCTTTTTTTTTGTGATTTTAGTGAAATTTTTCTTCAAAGAAGTGGAATGAAATGTGAAGTGCAACGAACTCTTTAGTTCAATAAAAAATTAAATGTTTGAAAAATGCTTTTGAAATAAAAATTATTATTGGGGAACTTGTTGGAGAATAATTACAATAAATAAACCTTTTCATTATCTAATGATTATATTAATTAACAGTATACCTTATTCACCATCTTGACCAGTGTTGCCGGCCGCCTACATCACACAACCGCACTCGGCTGCTACTACTGACCGACCGCTCTGCATGACGACTACTGACAGAGTACAGACTCGCAACGACTGACTGACTGACTGACTGACTGACTGAGAACCGCTCGCAACACTCGCGCAGTCCAGCGCAAACTCTCTGGTCACAGATGCTACAATGTCTCGCCATCGCTGCTACGTTACATACGTGTTTCAGTGTCTTCTTTTCATTGGGGTAACGATCTTTGGCTCTTTTTATTCTGAATACAGGGCCAAAGGTCAACGCTGCTGCCCTTATACAATTTATCAGGTTTCATTATGTCTGTTGCAATGTTACATACGGTTCATTCTTTCATTAATATTATCGTTGGGTTTGTTTTGTAGGGACGTTAACATTCTGGCACATTTTTATTATCATCGGACTCTCTGCTATTTGTGCAGGGAGGTTATGTACCTGGGTCCATTTCCATTTCCATTTACATTTTAGTATTGATAGACTTTTTGTTTTCTTTTTTGTTTCTTGTTGTTTTTCCTTCTTTTTTTTGTTGTTCTTTTTTTGTTTTGTTTTGTTTTTCCCGCTCTCAACCACCACCGCCGCATCACGCCTTCCGTTTTCTTGGTTTCTTTTCTGTTCTTCAACTGCTTCAACATCACCGCGCCCCATTTCCACACCACAGCCATCAGCCTCCAAGACGGGCAGGCGCAGTGTGCCATTTCCGGCGCACAAGCACACCCGTACGGTACTCTCCTCGCCCCCACGCCAACAACAACACAGCGACCACGCGGCTTTCAGGCATGGCACGGCACGGCACCGGCGAAATGCGCCGCCCCCGCCCCTCCGCGCATCCGTCCGTCTCGCCACGTTCACTGACAGCCGCGTCTGCGGCTACACCACGACAACCACAACACAACACCGCTCCCCTCCCTGGCAACTCATTGTTTTTCTCCTCCTCTTTTGCACAAACCACAACGCCGAGCACAGGCGCAAGCCACCCACACCGCGCCCCTCCCCGTCCCGTCTTTGGCCGCCGCTCCTCGTTTGCCCCCTCCCATCTCCCGAAATGCCATGCCAGCAGCGTTACGCATGCCCCTCCCCTGTCCACACAACACTACCGCCAAACGAACAGCCTTCCGGGCCACATGCAGGGCACGCCCACCTCCAAACACTGCCAATTCACGGACGCACACACACACACACACACACACACACACTTTCTCGACACCTTTCTGTACGGAGGGTGCGTCATCTCGACCGTGACAGAGTGACGCCAACTATCGGCGATCCATTTCCCCCCACTGGTAAAACATGTCCACTAACACCTACATACATCATTCAAGTACACAGACAATAGCATACACACAATGGGAGGGCACACGAACATGGACGGCACGGCACTGTCATACACTCTTCCTCAGAACCATATCAACAAACGTTACGTACATCCGGGAAAGCGAAAGCGAAAGCAAAAGCAAAGCCCAATGCAGCCGTCAAAGGTAACGTTCACCACGGCAGACACTTGCAGCCGCGCCGCCGTTAAACGCATTTCAGTGCGGCTCCAATACGCCTCCGACACGGGAACGTTCCGTTGCTCTACGAATGCGCTTCTCCCCTTTTTCCCTTCCTCTCTCTTTTGCCCCCCCTCCTTGCACTCTTGCCTCATTCCTCACGTTCTGCCCAGACATTCGACCGATCAAAGTCAACCTTTCGTTACCGTTCTCAGCGCGACGGTGTACAACAGTATGACGGGTGTGCCCAAGACTTCGGTTCAGTTGCGTGACGCCGGTCTATCGCGCCGATCGACAGTTACTCAGGGGGCGACGGATCGGACCACGTCACCGACACACAAAACACTTTCAAACAAACAAATACATACCGGATGGACACAGACAAACACGTGTACAGACATTCGCCAAACAAACGACGACGACCGCCGCCGCCGCCGCCGCCGCCGCCGCCGTCTAGCGTCGCGCTTACTGTACTGCACTGGACACGCGTGCATCTTGAATGACGACATCGGTGTGCGTGCGTCGTACGCAATCAGTCAGACACGGCTATCAAAAATCAGAGTCGAATGGTACATCATCGTGCGTGTCGCCGTACACGTACAGTACAATACAACAACAATGCGTCTTAATGGCACGTTCAATTTCAACGTCACTCACACACCTCCACGCTGCAGTTACGTCGCACCATTGTCAAACTCGGCGTACAGCAAAGGGAATAGTGGGCGGCAAAAAAAAAAACCAAACAAAAACATTTCACATTTCACCCTCGCCATGTATGATGTGCAAAAAACAAACCCGCAAACGGCCGTCGTTACGGTGACACAAAAGTCGCCGATCGCACTGTCCCCCCTCGCAGACAGGTTAACACACACACACACACACACACACACACACACACACACACACACACACCAACACCAATGGGTCAAAACCACTCCAACGAGGCGTGCCACCATTCCACGCCACGGCGACCAACCTCGTGGCCGTCCCCCGCAACACGCTTTGACGCGCCCCCCCCACCCACAATCAAAATGCACACATACATCACAGCCGTCCACACAAACAACAACAACAACAACAACAATTCCGCCCTTCCCGCAAAAGGCAAGTTGGTGGCCCTGAAAAGGGCCGTTTTGCCGCTCTCGCAACGGAGGAGCCTTCTCCTTCCTTCCTTCCTTCCTTCCATTCCAGAGCCACCTCCTTACTTGGAGCTCGTGTACTTGGTCACCGCCTTCGTGCCCTCGCTCACGGCGTGCTTGGCCAGCTCGCCAGGCAGCAACAGCCGCACAGCGGTCTGGATCTCGCGGGACGTGATGGTCGAGCGCTTGTTGTAGTGCGCCAGGCGAGAAGCCTCGGCCGCAATGCGCTCGAAAATGTCGTTCACGAAGCTGTTCATGATGCTCATCGCCTTCGACGAGATGCCCGTGTCAGGGTGCACCTGCTTCAGCACCTTGTAGATGTAGATGGCATAGCTCTCCTTCCTCTTGCGCTTCTTCTTCTTGTCGCCCTTCGAAATGTTCTTCTGCGCCTTGCCAGCCTTCTTGGCGGCCTTCCCGCTAGTCTTGGGCGGCATCTCGAACGAACGAACGTACGGCAGCAGCAACACCAGTAGCAAGCGCTCCGCTCTAGTCAGCGTCTCCCCACACAGTGGCACCCGCCGCCAGCCGCCGCCGCACCTTTACCAGCTCGCCCTGTTGCGGCCGCCGACCAATGGGGCGCGCGCGCAACCGGCCGCCGCACCCGAGCCCATAAAGCACCCCCACCCCGGCTGCGCCGGCACGCACTCCGCTGCTCGACTCGCTGCCGCTCGCACCGGTCGTTTTTCGTTTCCGTTTCGTGTGCACCGTCGCTAGCCCATCGCCATGTCCGGACGCGGAAAGGGAGGCAAAGTCAAGGGCAAGTCAAAGTCCCGCTCAAGCAGGGCTGGGCTCCAGTTCCCGGTCGGCAGAATCCACCGCCTCCTGCGCAAGGGAAACTACGCAGAGCGCGTCGGCGCCGGGGCGCCCGTCTACCTCGCCGCCGTCATGGAGTACCTCGCGGCTGAGGTGCTCGAGCTGGCCGGAAACGCGGCCCGCGACAACAAGAAGACGCGCATCATCCCGCGCCACCTGCAGCTTGCCATCCGCAACGACGAGGAGCTCAACAAGCTCCTGTCGGGCGTCACCATCGCACAGGGTGGTGTCCTGCCCAACATCCAGGCCGTCCTGCTGCCAAAGAAGACCGAGAAGAAGGCCTAAAGGAGGCCAGGCAATCGCAACGCGCTTTGCCGGCTCGGCTCGGCCCACAACAATCGGCCCTTTTCAGGGCCACCACACAAACCTACGTCCAAAGCAAAATTTCAGTCGTCCTCGCCGCACCTTGTTTTGTTTTAACTTTGCACAGCCGCCGCCGGCGCACGTCCGCCATCTTGTCGTCCACACAGCCCGTGTGGCCCAACACACACACACACACACATTCATTTTTGCACGGTCGCAGTCGCCTTCCAAACGACAACGGCAGCAATAATGACGACCATTGTTACAGGGAGGCGTGTCGACACACCGCCCTCCACTCCCGCGCGCAACGGCCGTCGACACGAACGAAACAGCTGATCCGGCCGCCTATGCCCACACGCCTTGCCTCGGAAACCCCAACGCCGCCGCAAACACACAGGGCCAAACCACGCAAGCAAATAATCACCGCCTCTCGCACAACAACACACAGCCCGCCATCTCCGTCGCGATCGATACAACGACACACAATAACAAACACAAACGAAGCAGCTCCACACACAGCCAGCCACATGACACGTTTCCTTTCCTTCTCCCCTCCCAGTCACATCACGTCGCTCAAACGGAAAGAAAGAAACAAACAAACAACACAGACTCTTTCGCACTTTTCAACTTCCGAACAGTGTGGTGGCCCTGAAAAGGGCCGTTTTCTAGTCTCTCCCACCCACAAGCACGGCCGCGGGAAGGCCAGCGCCCGCTGCGACGCAGCCTAACCGCCGAAACCGTACAGGGTGCGCCCCTGCCTCTTCAGGGCGTACACCACGTCCATGGCCGTCACAGTCTTGCGCTTGGCGTGCTCAGTGTACGTCACCGCGTCGCGGATCACGTTCTCCAGGAACACCTTCAGCACCCCGCGGGTCTCCTCGTAGATCAGACCAGAGATGCGCTTCACGCCGCCCCTGCGAGCCAGGCGGCGGATGGCGGGCTTCGTGATGCCCTGGATGTTGTCGCGCAACACCTTGCGGTGCCGCTTGGCGCCACCCTTGCCGAGCCCCTTTCCTCCCTTGCCGCGGCCTGTCATCCTTCCTTCCTCGGGCAAAGCAACAACGTGCACAAACAGCAGCTGCAGCGGCTGGCGAGTCGGCTACGGTCTGCGCCCAGCGCGCCCGCCGCCCCCCTATATAGACTCTGGCCCGCCCTCCCCCCACCACGCGCAACCGAGGGCATATAAGCGCAGCACGGAGGCGCGCGGGCCCGTTGTCAAGGCAGCACCGGACGCCGCGCCGCACCTAACCTCCACGCACGCCGCTCCGCTACCGCTATGGCCCGCACAAAGCAAACGGCCCGCAAGTCCACCGGCGGAAAGGCGCCGCGCAAACAGCTCGCCACCAAGGCGGCGAGGAAGAGCGCGCCCGCCACCGGAGGCGTCAAGAAGCCCCACCGCTACAGGCCGGGCACCGTCGCCCTGCGAGAAATCAGGCGCTACCAGAAGAGCACAGAGCTGCTCATCCGCAAGCTGCCATTCCAGCGCCTAGTGCGCGAGATCGCCCAGGACTTCAAGACCGACCTGCGCTTCCAGAGCTCCGCAGTCATGGCCCTGCAGGAGGCCAGCGAGGCCTACCTCGTCGGCCTCTTCGAAGACACCAACCTGTGCGCAATCCACGCCAAGCGCGTCACCATCATGCCCAAGGACATCCAGCTCGCGCGCCGCATCCGCGGCGAGCGCGCCTAAACCGCGCCGCGGCACCGCACCGCACAAACAAAAACGGCCCTTTTCAGGGCCACTAACATCTCTCCGTCGCGAGCAAACTTTGTCGGTCGCCTGCCTCTCGCCCCGCAACCCAAAAACAACAACCACCACTTCCCGTCCGCCCGCCACACCCGCTCACTCTGCCTGCCTGCTAGCAGCGCGCAACAATCACACATCATCCCTCCCCGGCGCTCAAAGCGCACAATACCCAACGGCCGACGTCACACCGCACGGGTGGCTGGCCGGCCGCCGCTTTCGTTTCGAAAACAAAAACAACCCGCACTCCACTCCGACGGCCAACGGCCAGGCAGGCGCGCTCGCTCGCTCGCTCGCTCTCCAACGCCACCGAAATCCCCGCCGACTCCTTCCACATCTCAACGTGCCCCCCGTTGCAAAACATAACACACACACACACACACACAAAGGAACAAAACAAAGACCAGACACGACTCGACAAGACAGACATCCGAGAAGAACGAACGCAGGCAAGCCAACCAACGTATTCAAACAAAACAACGTGACAGAAAACCAACCGTCGGCCGCCGCCACAAACACGGCGACAATCAACCACGACGACAACAACAACAACACCGCTTACCGCTACCGCCGCCCACACCCGCCACCGACCCCCGCAATCCATCCACCACGGCACGCAAACAGCATCCCCCACGGGCATACACAAAGACACCCACACCAAACGCAACACGACAATCAAAACCTTCCCCGACGTGCTTTGATGGCCCTGAGAAGGGCCGTTTTGGGCCGCGCGTCTCTTGCGCGCCACTAGACGACGACGGGGGGTGGGGACGACGGAGTCAAGCGCCAAACCCTTCCTTTCTCCCATCTCTTTCTCCTCTACTCTACTCTACTCTACTTCTTCTTCTTGGGCGAAGCCTTCGCCTTAGACGGCGTCGTCGCCTTCTTCGGGCGCGGCGCCTTCGGCTTCTTCGTCGGAACCTTGGCGGCCTTCTTCGCCTTCGACGGCGACTTGGCCTTGGCCGGCTTGGCCGCAGCCGCCTTCTTCGCACCCGCGGGAGCGGCCGACGCCGCAGACGCCTTCTTGGCGGCGC
The DNA here is from genome assembly GCF_021461385.2 of Schistocerca piceifrons. NCBI lineage: Eukaryota > Metazoa > Arthropoda > Insecta > Orthoptera > Acrididae > Schistocerca > Schistocerca piceifrons. The sequence continues at coordinate 28,625 of NW_025727465.1, read as the reverse complement.
CCGCCTTCCGACCGGTCGCCGCCTTCACGCCACCAGCCTTCTTTGCGCCGGCCGCACGGGCGCCCTTCTTCTCCTTGCTGGCCGGAGCGGCGCGCTTCTTCTTGGCACCGCCAGCACGGGCCTTGCCGCCCTCGGCCGCCCCCCCGCCGCCGGCGCCGGCAAGCTTGAACGAGCCGGACGCGCCCTTCCCCTTCGTCTGCACCAGCTCGCCCGCCACGACGGCCGACTTGAGGTACTTCTTGATAAACGGCGCCAGCTTCTCCGCGTCCAGCTTGTAGTGCGCGGCTATGTACTTCTTGATCGCCTGCAGCGACGACCCGCCGCGCTCCTTCAGACTCTTGATGGCGGCCGTCACCATCTCAGAGGTGCGCGGGTGCGCAGGCTTGGCGCGCGGCTTCTTCGCAGACGACGCAGACTTGGCCTTCTTCGTAGTGCCGGTGGCGGCGGGTGCCGCAGCAGTCTCGTTCGTAGCCGCCTGATCTGCCATTTCGACGACGCGCGTAACACACAGCGAGAGCGAGAGCGAGCGGGACGGACGGCAGGCACGCAAGCACAGCACAGCACAGCACAGCAGCAGAGCAGAGAATCACAAGGCCCAGCCAGTGTCGCGGGCGGGCGCGGACGGCCGAGAGAGCGGCCGCCACTCTGCGCGCCGCCGCGCCGCGCCTCCCGCGCTTGCTACCGCCCAACGTCCGACAGCCTGTGCGGAGCAGCCCCAAACCTGCGCCACAACCGCCCGCGCCTTTCAAACCACCGAGGATGGGGCTACACACAGCCACACCACAGTCGCCAACCAGTCGCCACGGCAGCGCCGCAAACCACGGCCAAACTGCAGCTACCGCGCGCTACAGCCTGGGTCGGCCCGCCGAGAATCGCCGCCCCCGCCCAAATGCCGCCCCCACAGCCCCAGCCGACGACCCGCCACAATGGCCAAACCTTCGGCAAAACTCCCACACCGTCGCCGCGGCAGCCCGGCCAGCGCGGCCGGCGCCACAGCCACACAAGCCGAGGCGTGCGGCGATGACGGCCGTGCAAACGCGCCTCCGCCGCCCCATCGCCTTCCGTCGCCCTCCCGCCGTTTCCCGATCGGCCCGCAGCCGTCGGGCCACATCGCGCGCCGTCCTCCTCCTCTCGCCCGCCAACATTCACAGCCGTTTCTCAACAATTGCCCGCCGCAAACGGACGCCGCCTGCGCAACAGGCGCCGCCGCCCCTCGCCGCTTCCGACCCAACCCCTCGACCGAGGCAAACCGCAATCCGAATCTACAGACCAACCCAATCTGCCGTCAGCACACACGACAGCCGACCTTACACGTTACGCGTTACACATTACGTTTACACGTCTAGGTTGGGTTACGTTAGGTTAGGTGGACGTGGGTTAGGTTAAGGGGACTTGGGTTAGGTTAAGCGTCAAACTTAGGTTAAGCATTCAAACACGTCAGGCGTCAGAGGTTAGGTTAGGTTAGGTTAGGTTAGGTTAGGTTACACGTTAGGTTAAGGGGTCAGTGCTAGGCTAAGAAGCGTCAAACGTAGGTTACAAAAGCGTTCAAACCGTGAGGCGTGAGCCGGACAGCTTACCTTACGTAGACGTTAGGGGCTCACAGGCTGAGCTCACCTCGCCACACCACAGGGTTAGGTTCGGTTCGCTCGGCTCAGCGTAAAGCGCCGAGGTCAGGGTTGCGTTCGTTCACCTTCGGGCGCCACACTTTCGGTTGAAAGGTCGCGACGGGACGACGTCGGCAGGCACGCCGCAAACGAACAAAAACGTACAGACGACGTCGAAAACCGCCGACAGACGGGGGAGCAGCACGACCACGACCAGATACCGAGCGCGAACGAGACACACGCGAACCACCCCCACCGGCCAAAGGGCACCACACAACAACCCAGAGCACCACGTGTCCACACCAGAGCAACCCGCCGCTCACGCGACATGGCTGGCACCGAAGGGCAACCGCCCGCAACTGCGCTTTCCGCGCCGGCCCGGATGCACGTCGTGCTACAACAACACCACTACCGTACACAGCCGCTGTTCACAACATCACTATCATGCGCGCCCGCGGCTCGCCGCCGTCGCAGTCGCAGCCCCGACGCCAGCGCTTTTGCACCACCATTCACACGCACCGCAACACAGCCGAACAAAACAAACACCACACAACAACAGCAACAACGCCGCCGCCGCCGCCTCTACTTGTGCCGGCGACCCACCCCGCCGATGGCGCACCTTTCGCCAGCCGGCAATCGACACACACGCACGCACCCACCCACCCACCCACCCACCCACCCCCCGGGGCCCAGTGCAAAAAAAAAAAAAAAACACACAAAAACAAAACGACACGGGAAGCGCACACCGCCACTTCGCGCGCACGCCACCAACCAGTCGTCGTCTCAAAATAACAAACAACAACCAAAATAAACTAACAACTAGGGCAACACAAAACAAAAACGCCTCGCACGAACCGCCCACAAAAAGGACAAGCACACGCACAGCCTCTGCTGACGACCACGACGCAGCGGCACGCTGCTCCTGTCCCGCGCCCCGCGCCCCACTCGATTCACAACTCACGCGACACCGTCAACGACGGGCTCGCTTCCCGCAACCTACCACCTTTCCGCCACGACGCACAGCCCCAGCCCCACCCGACGACGCCCGTGGCAACGACTGCACTTTCACCACCGCCTCCCCCTTCCCCCCCAAAACACACACACACACACCCAGCCAAAAACGCACTCGCGACCCACACATGCACGTGCATCGGCACACGCCAACCAGTCAACGTCGACAACCACACGCAAGGCTCGAAACGAAACCGGCGTCCTTCCACGTTGCCATCAAGCTACGCGACACAAGACACAAGGAACCAACACAACAGCCGGCCCCACTAATTCCCACTCTCACGCCGCAAAAAGCACACCGAAACCGCCAAACGCACGCACATTCCCCTTCGCACTGACAACGACCGGCTCTCGCTACCACACACCTCTCGGCAGCCGTTTCACGCCAATTCGCCACACCGCCCACACAGTCGACAAGCGCCCGCCCTGTACGGCACACGCAACGACGCAGCGCAGCAAAGGGCGCCCGCAACACATACCTCTCCGCCGCCCGACGCGCCAACCGCCACACCACACCGCCAGCCACTCGCAAATTGTGCACTGCCACCAGCCACACGTCCAACACGCCGCGCCGCCTCCGGCCACCCGCCAGGGGGCGCTCACGTTCGCGACAACAGCGCGGCCCGCCGGGCCGGGCCGAACCGAACCGAGCCGCCGCTGCTCTGCACTCGGCACGGCCACACCCTGCTGCAGACCGGGCTCGTCTCTCTGTACGCGTCTGCCTGCGCATCAACACAACACGACCTTTTTTTTTTTTTTTACCTCTCTCTACCGCCATCCCTTCTTCTCGCGTTTTACTCGTTGTTGCAGCAGCGGCGCACACCTACACATCCACAGCCCCAGCCGAGCCGGCCTCACCTCAGGGCCCGCCGCCAGCGTCTCCTCCTCGGGCACAGGTGCGGTGCTGTGGCCGCCCATCCAACCGCATTGCTGGCCGTCCAGCCACCAGGCGTTCCCACTGCCGCGAGCCACGCCGCGCACCGACCCTGCTGCAGAAAACGAAGCATAGCCAGAGACCGACCGATACACAAAGCAAGCCGTCGCCTCGCCTCTTGTCCTTCCTGCCTTCCTTCCGCCCCCGCCCTTCTCACACCACCGCCTCTCCACTTTCGCCCGCCCCCGCCCCCGCCCCTCCTTTTTTTTGTTTTGTTTTTTTCCTTCGTTTTCTTCTTTCTTTCTTTCTTTCTTTCTTTCTTTCTTTCTTTCTTTCTTTCTTTCTTTGGCCCTCTCTCCTTCCCGCCCCATGGCGGTTACGGCACCGCCTGCAGCGGCAGATTTTTTGCGCCCACACGCCTACTCCTACCACCATTAACCTTGCCCTGCCCTGCCCATCAACGTCGCAGTCGAACCGACGCTTGCCAACACACTGCCCACGTTCCCTTTCTCTCTTCGGCCTACGCCCATTACGCGCCGCCGGCCACAGCACCTTCCCTTCCCACAACACACCGACGTCATCACACGCACCCAAAACAGGGGCCACGACCGTGTTCCTCGCCCACTCCCATCCCGCACGGTACGCACATTCCCAACTACTAACCGCGCACCCTCCCTTTCCAATCTGTGTGTCTCTGTGTCTGTGTCCTGTCCGCGCGTGACGCCTCTCAACATCCGCCGTCCCCCGTCCCGTTTTCGCCCCCATGCCGTCGTCGCGCCGCCTCCGCCCCGTCCACCGCCGCCCCTGTCCGCCCCGCACCACACCATACACCGCTGCTTGTCCCGGCCGTTGCCACCAAAGGCGCCGACCGCAAACGCGCCACGCCGCAGCCCCCGTGCGTCTCGCGCTCGCTTGCATCTCCGTGCCGACGCTGCCTCTCTTCCCGCTCGCACTCGACCTCGACAACACAGTCTTTGGCTCCGCCACTGCGTGTTCCGGTGGTACGCACGCTGCAACACGTATGTATTCATTACCAGAGCGATGGCGAGGCATGACAGCATCTCCGTCTGACCAGAGAGTTATTTATCGTTGCTGGTCGGCGCTTGGACCGCGCCAGACGACAGTAGTGGCACGCACCGGGTCGCCAGGAACAGTTGTTATATATATTGTAGCGCGAGTCGGGAGAGGTAGTAGTCGGTCGACAGTAGTAGCGGGTGGACGGTTGTACTGAGCGGGCGTCGGCGGCGTGCTCTGCTCGTCTCGCGACTCTGGTCACGGTTCGGGACGATGTATATAGTATATTGGTGTTATAATCAAAAGGTAGTGTGAAGCTGCATTGCGCAAATCTGATAACGTATGTTCTTCAACAACAAAAGCCCCACTATTACTTTTTTCTAAAGTAACTTTTGTCTTTTAACGAAAAACATTCACTTTTTAAAGACTACTTCCTATGGCATTTCCCTCCAAGGAGTGCAATTAATTACCAGCCAGCACTCATTCATTGCACACAGCTGTGTAAGGGGTATCTACAATTGAGGAGCGGATACAAATGCAATTTTTTTGTTTCTTTTTTTTTTTTTTTTTTTTTTTTTTTTGGTGTCTGTGTGTTGTAACCTCCCCGCAAAATTTAAAATAATGGACAATGTTATTTACGGATGCTAATGGACATTGCGCTAATTGTAACCTCGCCCACAATGAGAGGTATTGAAAATGGCAACAAAAATGTGAAATTCGCAATCCGACTCAAATATAAATTCTTCACAACATTTAAAGTCCGTTCAGTGACAAGAAACTTCAATTAAACCGAAATATCGGTCTTTGGCCCTGTGCAAAACAATCAGAATTACAGTCTTACCTCAGAATAAATGGATGTCACATTTCTGCTCTTGTTGTTGCGCAGCGCCTGGAGGAACTGCATTGCAAATAATAATATTCTCCTTTTTTTTTGTGATTTTAGTGAAATTTTTCTTCAAAGAAGTGGAATGAAATGTGAAGTGCAACGAACTCTTTAGTTCAATAAAAAATTAAATGTTTGAAAAATGCTTTTGAAATAAAAATTATTATTGGGGAACTTGTTGGAGAATAATTACAATAAATAAACCTTTTCATTATCTAATGATTATATTAATTAACAGTATACCTTATTCACCATCTTGACCAGTGTTGCCGGCCGCCTACATCACACAACCGCACTCGGCTGCTACTACTGACCGACCGCTCTGCATGACGACTACTGACAGAGTACAGACTCGCAACGACTGACTGACTGACTGACTGACTGACTGAGAACCGCTCGCAACACTCGCGCAGTCCAGCGCAAACTCTCTGGTCACAGATGCTACAATGTCTCGCCATCGCTGCTACGTTACATACGTGTTTCAGTGTCTTCTTTTCATTGGGGTAACGATCTTTGGCTCTTTTTATTCTGAATACAGGGCCAAAGGTCAACGCTGCTGCCCTTATACAATTTATCAGGTTTCATTATGTCTGTTGCAATGTTACATACGGTTCATTCTTTCATTAATATTATCGTTGGGTTTGTTTTGTAGGGACGTTAACATTCTGGCACATTTTTATTATCATCGGACTCTCTGCTATTTGTGCAGGGAGGTTATGTACCTGGGTCCATTTCCATTTCCATTTACATTTTAGTATTGATAGACTTTTTGTTTTCTTTTTTGTTTCTTGTTGTTTTTCCTTCTTTTTTTTGTTGTTCTTTTTTTGTTTTGTTTGTTTTTCCCGCTCTCAACCACCACCGCCGCATCACGCCTTCCGTTTTCTTGGTTTCTTTTCTGTTCTTCAACTGCTTCAACATCACCGCGCCCCATTTCCACACCACAGCCATCAGCCTCCAAGACGGGCAGGCGCAGTGTGCCATTTCCGGCGCACAAGCACACCCGTACGGTACTCTCCTCGCCCCCACGCCAACAACAACACAGCGACCACGCGGCTTTCAGGCATGGCACGGCACGGCACCGGCGAAATGCGCCGCCCCCGCCCCTCCGCGCATCCGTCCGTCTCGCCACGTTCACTGACAGCCGCGTCTGCGGCTACACCACGACAACCACAACACAACACCGCTCCCCTCCCTGGCAACTCATTGTTTTTCTCCTCCTCTTTTGCACAAACCACAACGCCGAGCACAGGCGCAAGCCACCCACACCGCGCCCCTCCCCGTCCCGTCTTTGGCCGCCGCTCCTCGTTTGCCCCCTCCCATCTCCCGAAATGCCATGCCAGCAGCGTTACGCATGCCCCTCCCCTGTCCACACAACACTACCGCCAAACGAACAGCCTTCCGGGCCACATGCAGGGCACGCCCACCTCCAAACACTGCCAATTCACGGACGCACACACACACACACACACACACACACACTTTCTCGACACCTTTCTGTACGGAGGGTGCGTCATCTCGACCGTGACAGAGTGACGCCAACTATCGGCGATCCATTTCCCCCCACTGGTAAAACATGTCCACTAACACCTACATATCATTCAAGTACACAGACAATAGCATACACACAATGGGAGGGCACACGAACATGGACGGCACGGCACTGTCATACACTCTTCCTCAGAACCATATCAACAAACGTTACGTACATCCGGGAAAGCGAAAGCGAAAGCAAAAGCAAAGCCCAATGCAGCCGTCAAAGGTAACGTTCACCACGGCAGACACTTGCAGCCGCGCCGCCGTTAAACGCATTTCAGTGCGGCTCCAATACGCCTCCGACACGGGAACGTTCCGTTGCTCTACGAATGCGCTTCTCCCCTTTTTCCCTTCCTCTCTCTTTTGCCCCCCCTCCTTGCACTCTTGCCTCATTCCTCACGTTCTGCCCAGACATTCGACCGATCAAAGTCAACCTTTCGTTACCGTTCTCAGCGCGACGGTGTACAACAGTATGACGGGTGTGCCCAAGACTTCGGTTCAGTTGCGTGACGCCGGTCTATCGCGCCGATCGACAGTTACTCAGGGGGCGACGGATCGGACCACGTCACCGACACACAAAACACTTTCAAACAAACAAATACATACCGGATGGACACAGACAAACACGTGTACAGACATTCGCCAAACAAACGACGACGACCGCCGCCGCCGCCGCCGCCGCCGCCGCCGTCTAGCGTCGCGCTTACTGTACTGCACTGGACACGCGTGCATCTTGAATGACGACATCGGTGTGCGTGCGTCGTACGCAATCAGTCAGACACGGCTATCAAAAATCAGAGTCGAATGGTACATCATCGTGCGTGTCGCCGTACACGTACAGTACAATACAACAACAATGCGTCTTAATGGCACGTTCAATTTCAACGTCACTCACACACCTCCACGCTGCAGTTACGTCGCACCATTGTCAAACTCGGCGTACAGCAAAGGGAATAGTGGGCGGCAAAAAAAAAAACCAAACAAAAACATTTCACATTTCACCCTCGCCATGTATGATGTGCAAAAAACAAACCCGCAAACGGCCGTCGTTACGGTGACACAAAAGTCGCCGATCGCACTGTCCCCCCTCGCAGACAGGTTAACACACACACACACACACACACACACACACACACACACACACACACACCAACACCAATGGGTCAAAACCACTCCAACGAGGCGTGCCACCATTCCACGCCACGGCGACCAACCTCGTGGCCGTCCCCCGCAACACGCTTTGACGCGCCCCCCCCACCCACAATCAAAATGCACACATACATCACAGCCGTCCACACAAACAACAACAACAACAACAACAATTCCGCCCTTCCCGCAAAAGGCAAGTTGGTGGCCCTGAAAAGGGCCGTTTTGCCGCTCTCGCAACGGAGGAGCCTTCTCCTTCCTTCCTTCCTTCCTTCCATTCCAGAGCCACCTCCTTACTTGGAGCTCGTGTACTTGGTCACCGCCTTCGTGCCCTCGCTCACGGCGTGCTTGGCCAGCTCGCCAGGCAGCAACAGCCGCACAGCGGTCTGGATCTCGCGGGACGTGATGGTCGAGCGCTTGTTGTAGTGCGCCAGGCGAGAAGCCTCGGCCGCAATGCGCTCGAAAATGTCGTTCACGAAGCTGTTCATGATGCTCATCGCCTTCGACGAGATGCCCGTGTCAGGGTGCACCTGCTTCAGCACCTTGTAGATGTAGATGGCATAGCTCTCCTTCCTCTTGCGCTTCTTCTTCTTGTCGCCCTTCGAAATGTTCTTCTGCGCCTTGCCAGCCTTCTTGGCGGCCTTCCCGCTAGTCTTGGGCGGCATCTCGAACGAACGAACGTACGGCAGCAGCAACACCAGTAGCAAGCGCTCCGCTCTAGTCAGCGTCTCCCCACACAGTGGCACCCGCCGCCAGCCGCCGCCGCACCTTTACCAGCTCGCCCTGTTGCGGCCGCCGACCAATGGGGCGCGCGCGCAACCGGCCGCCGCACCCGAGCCCATAAAGCACCCCCACCCCGGCTGCGCCGGCACGCACTCCGCTGCTCGACTCGCTGCCGCTCGCACCGGTCGTTTTTCGTTTCCGTTTCGTGTGCACCGTCGCTAGCCCATCGCCATGTCCGGACGCGGAAAGGGAGGCAAAGTCAAGGGCAAGTCAAAGTCCCGCTCAAGCAGGGCTGGGCTCCAGTTCCCGGTCGGCAGAATCCACCGCCTCCTGCGCAAGGGAAACTACGCAGAGCGCGTCGGCGCCGGGGCGCCCGTCTACCTCGCCGCCGTCATGGAGTACCTCGCGGCTGAGGTGCTCGAGCTGGCCGGAAACGCGGCCCGCGACAACAAGAAGACGCGCATCATCCCGCGCCACCTGCAGCTTGCCATCCGCAACGACGAGGAGCTCAACAAGCTCCTGTCGGGCGTCACCATCGCACAGGGTGGTGTCCTGCCCAACATCCAGGCCGTCCTGCTGCCAAAGAAGACCGAGAAGAAGGCCTAAAGGAGGCCAGGCAATCGCAACGCGCTTTGCCGGCTCGGCTCGGCCCACAACAATCGGCCCTTTTCAGGGCCACCACACAAACCTACGTCCAAAGCAAAATTTCAGTCGTCCTCGCCGCACCTTGTTTTGTTTTAACTTTGCACAGCCGCCGCCGGCGCACGTCCGCCATCTTGTCGTCCACACAGCCCGTGTGGCCCAACACACACACACACACACATTCATTTTTGCACGGTCGCAGTCGCCTTCCAAACGACAACGGCAGCAATAATGACGACCATTGTTACAGGGAGGCGTGTCGACACACCGCCCTCCACTCCCGCGCGCAACGGCCGTCGACACGAACGAAACAGCTGATCCGGCCGCCTATGCCCACACGCCTTGCCTCGGAAACCCCAACGCCGCCGCAAACACACAGGGCCAAACCACGCAAGCAAATAATCACCGCCTCTCGCACAACAACACACAGCCCGCCATCTCCGTCGCGATCGATACAACGACACACAATAACAAACACAAACGAAGCAGCTCCACACACAGCCAGCCACATGACACGTTTCCTTTCCTTCTCCCCTCCCAGTCACATCACGTCGCTCAAACGGAAAGAAAGAAACAAACAAACAACACAGACTCTTTCGCACTTTTCAACTTCCGAACAGTGTGGTGGCCCTGAAAAGGGCCGTTTTCTAGTCTCTCCCACCCACAAGCACGGCCGCGGGAAGGCCAGCGCCCGCTGCGACGCAGCCTAACCGCCGAAACCGTACAGGGTGCGCCCCTGCCTCTTCAGGGCGTACACCACGTCCATGGCCGTCACAGTCTTGCGCTTGGCGTGCTCAGTGTACGTCACCGCGTCGCGGATCACGTTCTCCAGGAACACCTTCAGCACCCCGCGGGTCTCCTCGTAGATCAGACCAGAGATGCGCTTCACGCCGCCCCTGCGAGCCAGGCGGCGGATGGCGGGCTTCGTGATGCCCTGGATGTTGTCGCGCAACACCTTGCGGTGCCGCTTGGCGCCACCCTTGCCGAGCCCCTTTCCTCCCTTGCCGCGGCCTGTCATCCTTCCTTCCTCGGGCAAAGCAACAACGTGCACAAACAGCAGCTGCAGCGGCTGGCGAGTCGGCTACGGTCTGCGCCCAGCGCGCCCGCCGCCCCCCTATATAGACTCTGGCCCGCCCTCCCCCCACCACGCGCAACCGAGGGCATATAAGCGCAGCACGGAGGCGCGCGGGCCCGTTGTCAAGGCAGCACCGGACGCCGCGCCGCACCTAACCTCCACGCACGCCGCTCCGCTACCGCTATGGCCCGCACAAAGCAAACGGCCCGCAAGTCCACCGGCGGAAAGGCGCCGCGCAAACAGCTCGCCACCAAGGCGGCGAGGAAGAGCGCGCCCGCCACCGGAGGCGTCAAGAAGCCCCACCGCTACAGGCCGGGCACCGTCGCCCTGCGAGAAATCAGGCGCTACCAGAAGAGCACAGAGCTGCTCATCCGCAAGCTGCCATTCCAGCGCCTAGTGCGCGAGATCGCCCAGGACTTCAAGACCGACCTGCGCTTCCAGAGCTCCGCAGTCATGGCCCTGCAGGAGGCCAGCGAGGCCTACCTCGTCGGCCTCTTCGAAGACACCAACCTGTGCGCAATCCACGCCAAGCGCGTCACCATCATGCCCAAGGACATCCAGCTCGCGCGCCGCATCCGCGGCGAGCGCGCCTAAACCGCGCCGCGGCACCGCACCGCACAAACAAAAACGGCCCTTTTCAGGGCCACTAACATCTCTCCGTCGCGAGCAAACTTTGTCGGTCGCCTGCCTCTCGCCCCGCAACCCAAAAACAACAACCACCACTTCCCGTCCGCCCGCCACACCCGCTCACTCTGCCTGCCTGCTAGCAGCGCGCAACAATCACACATCATCCCTCCCCGGCGCTCAAAGCGCACAATACCCAACGGCCGACGTCACACCGCACGGGTGGCTGGCCGGCCGCCGCTTTCGTTTCGAAAACAAAAACAACCCGCACTCCACTCCGACGGCCAACGGCCAGGCAGGCGCGCTCGCTCGCTCGCTCGCTCTCCAACGCCACCGAAATCCCCGCCGACTCCTTCCACATCTCAACGTGCCCCCCGTTGCAAAACATAACACACACACACACACACACAAAGGAACAAAACAAAGACCAGACACGACTCGACAAGACAGACATCCGAGAAGAACGAACGCAGGCAAGCCAACCAACGTATTCAAACAAAACAACGTGACAGAAAACCAACCGTCGGCCGCCGCCACAAACACGGCGACAATCAACCACGACGACAACAACAACAACACCGCTTACCGCTACCGCCGCCCACACCCGCCACCGACCCCCGCAATCCATCCACCACGGCACGCAAACAGCATCCCCCACGGGCATACACAAAGACACCCACACCAAACGCAACACGACAATCAAAACCTTCCCCGACGTGCTTTGATGGCCCTGAGAAGGGCCGTTTTGGGCCGCGCGTCTCTTGCGCGCCACTAGACGACGACGGGGGGTGGGGACGACGGAGTCAAGCGCCAAACCCTTCCTTTCTCCCATCTCTTTCTCCTCTACTCTACTCTACTCTACTTCTTCTTCTTGGGCGAAGCCTTCGCCTTAGACGGCGTCGTCGCCTTCTTCGGGCGCGGCGCCTTCGGCTTCTTCGTCGGAACCTTGGCGGCCTTCTTCGCCTTCGACGGCGACTTGGCCTTGGCCGGCTTGGCCGCAGCCGCCTTCTTCGCACCCGCGGGAGCGGCCGACGCCGCAGACGCCTTCTTGGCGGCGCCCGCCTTCCGACCGGTCGCCGCCTTCACGCCACCAGCCTTCTTTGCGCCGGCCGCACGGGCGCCCTTCTTCTCCTTGCTGGCCGGAGCGGCGCGCTTCTTCTTGGCACCGCCAGCACGGGCCTTGCCGCCCTCGGCCGCCCCCCCCGCCGCCGGCGCCGGCAAGCTTGAACGAGCCGGACGCGCCCTTCCCCTTCGTCTGCACCAGCTCGCCCGCCACGACGGCCGACTTGAGGTACTTCTTGATAAACGGCGCCAGCTTCTCCGCGTCCAGCTTGTAGTGCGCGGCTATGTACTTCTTGATCGCCTGCAGCGACGACCCGCCGCGCTCCTTCAGACTCTTGATGGCGGCCGTCACCATCTCAGAGGTGCGCGGGTGCGCAGGCTTGGCGCGCGGCTTCTTCGCAGACGACGCAGACTTGGCCTTCTTCGTAGTGCCGGTGGCGGCGGGTGCCGCAGCAGTCTCGTTCGTAGCCGCCTGATCTGCCATTTCGACGACGCGCGTAACACACAGCGAGAGCGAGAGCGAGCGGGACGGACGGCAGGCACGCAAGCACAGCACAGCACAGCACAGCAGCAGAGCAGAGAATCACAAGGCCCAGCCAGTGTCGCGGGCGGGCGCGGACGGCCGAGAGAGCGGCCGCCACTCTGCGCGCCGCCGCGCCGCGCCTCCCGCGCTTGCTACCGCCCAACGTCCGACAGCCTGTGCGGAGCAGCCCCAAACCTGCGCCACAACCGCCCGCGCCTTTCAAACCACCGAGGATGGGGCTACACACAGCCACACCACAGTCGCCAACCAGTCGCCACGGCAGCGCCGCAAACCACGGCCAAACTGCAGCTACCGCGCGCTACAGCCTGGGTCGGCCCGCCGAGAATCGCCGCCCCCGCCCAAATGCCGCCCCCACAGCCCCAGCCGACGACCCGCCACAATGGCCAAACCTTCGGCAAAACTCCCACACCGTCGCCGCGGCAGCCCGGCCAGCGCGGCCGGCGCCACAGCCACACAAGCCGAGGCGTGCGGCGATGACGGCCGTGCAAACGCGCCTCCGCCGCCCCATCGCCTTCCGTCGCCCTCCCGCCGTTTCCCGATCGGCCCGCAGCCGTCGGGCCACATCGCGCGCCGTCCTCCTCCTCTCGCCCGCCAACATTCACAGCCGTTTCTCAACAATTGCCCGCCGCAAACGGACGCCGCCTGCGCAACAGGCGCCGCCGCCCCTCGCCGCTTCCGACCCAACCCCTCGACCGAGGCAAACCGCAATCCGAATCTACAGACCAACCCAATCTGCCGTCAGCACACACGACAGCCGACCTTACACGTTACGCGTTACACATTACGTTTACACGTCTAGGTTGGGTTACGTTAGGTTAGGTGGACGTGGGTTAGGTTAAGGGGACTTGGGTTAGGTTAAGCGTCAAACTTAGGTTAAGCATTCAAACACGTCAGGCGTCAGAGGTTAGGTTAGGTTAGGTTAGGTTAGGTTAGGTTACACGTTAGGTTAAGGGGTCAGTGCTAGGCTAAGAAGCGTCAAACGTAGGTTACAAAAGCGTTCAAACCGTGAGGCGTGAGCCGGACAGCTTACCTTACGTAGACGTTAGGGGCTCACAGGCTGAGCTCACCTCGCCACACCACAGGGTTAGGTTCGGTTCGCTCGGCTCAGCGTAAAGCGCCGAGGTCAGGGTTGCGTTCGTTCACCTTCGGGCGCCACACTTTCGGTTGAAAGGTCGCGACGGGACGACGTCGGCAGGCACGCCGCAACACGAACAAAAACGTACAGACGACGTCGAAAACCGCCGACAGACGGGGGAGCAGCACGACCACGACCAGATACCGAGCGCGAACGAGACACACGCGAACCACCCCCACCGGCCAAAGGGCACCACACAACAACCCAGAGCACCACGTGTCCACACCAGAGCAACCCGCCGCTCACGCGACATGGCTGGCACCGAAGGGCAACCGCCCGCAACTGCGCTTTCCGCGCCGGCCCGGATGCACGTCGTGCTACAACAACACCACTACCGTACACAGCCGCTGTTCACAACATCACTATCATGCGCGCCCGCGGCTCGCCGCCGTCGCAGTCGCAGCCCCGACGCCAGCGCTTTTGCACCACCATTCACACGCACCGCAACACAGCCGAACAAAACAAACACCACACAACAACAGCAACAACGCCGCCGCCGCCGCCTCTACTTGTGCCGGCGACCCACCCCGCCGATGGCGCACCTTTCGCCAGCCGGCAATCGACACACACGCACGCACCCACCCACCCACCCACCCACCCACCCCCCGGGGCCCAGTGCAAAAAAAAAAAAAAAACACACAAAAACAAAACGACACGGGAAGCGCACACCGCCACTTCGCGCGCACGCCACCAACCAGTCGTCGTCTCAAAATAACAAACAACAACCAAAATAAACTAACAACTAGGGCAACACAAAACAAAAACGCCTCGCACGAACCGCCCACAAAAAGGACAAGCACACGCACAGCCTCTGCTGACGACCACGACGCAGCGGCACGCTGCTCCTGTCCCGCGCCCCGCGCCCCACTCGATTCACAACTCACGCGACACCGTCAACGACGGGCTCGCTTCCCGCAACCTACCACCTTTCCGCCACGACGCACAGCCCCAGCCCCACCCGACGACGCCCGTGGCAACGACTGCACTTTCACCACCGCCTCCCCCTTCCCCCCCAAAACACACACACACACACCCAGCCAAAAACGCACTCGCGACCCACACATGCACGTGCATCGGCACACGCCAACCAGTCAACGTCGACAACCACACGCAAGGCTCGAAACGAAACCGGCGTCCTTCCACGTTGCCATCAAGCTACGCGACACAAGACACAAGGAACCAACACAACAGCCGGCCCCACTAATTCCCACTCTCACGCCGCAAAAAGCACACCGAAACCGCCAAACGCACGCACATTCCCCTTCGCACTGACAACGACCGGCTCTCGCTACCACACACCTCTCGGCAGCCGTTTCACGCCAATTCGCCACACCGCCCACACAGTCGACAAGCGCCCGCCCTGTACGGCACACGCAACGACGCAGCGCAGCAAAGGGCGCCCGCAACACATACCTCTCCGCCGCCCGACGCGCCAACCGCCACACCACACCGCCAGCCACTCGCAAATTGTGCACTGCCACCAGCCACACGTCCAACACGCCGCGCCGCCTCCGGCCACCCGCCAGGGGGCGCTCACGTTCGCGACAACAGCGCGGCCCGCCGGGCCGGGCCGAACCGAACCGAGCCGCCGCTGCTCTGCACTCGGCACGGCCACACCCTGCTGCAGACCGGGCTCGTCTCTCTGTACGCGTCTGCCTGCGCATCAACACAACACGACCTTTTTTTTTTTTTTTACCTCTCTCTACCGCCATCCCTTCTTCTCGCGTTTTACTCGTTGTTGCAGCAGCGGCGCACACCTACACATCCACAGCCCCAGCCGAGCCGGCCTCACCTCAGGGCCCGCCGCCAGCGTCTCCTCCTCGGGCACAGGTGCGGTGCTGTGGCCGCCCATCCAACCGCATTGCTGGCCGTCCAGCCACCAGGCGTTCCCACTGCCGCGAGCCACGCCGCGCACCGACCCTGCTGCAGAAAACGAAGCATAGCCAGAGACCGACCGATACACAAAGCAAGCCGTCGCCTCGCCTCTTGTCCTTCCTGCCTTCCTTCCGCCCCCGCCCTTCTCACACCACCGCCTCTCCACTTTCGCCCGCCCCCGCCCCCGCCCCTCCTTTTTTTTGTTTTGTTTTTTTCCTTCGTTTTCTTCTTTCTTTCTTTCTTTCTTTCTTTCTTTCTTTCTTTCTTTCTTTCTTTCTTTCTTTGGCCCTCTCTCCTTCCCGCCCCATGGCGGTTACGGCACCGCCTGCAGCGGCAGATTTTTTGCGCCCACACGCCTACTCCTACCACCATTAACCTTGCCCTGCCCTGCCCATCAACGTCGCAGTCGAACCGACGCTTGCCAACACACTGCCCACGTTCCCTTTCTCTCTTCGGCCTACGCCCATTACGCGCCGCCGCCACAGCACCTTCCCTTCCCACAACACACCGACGTCATCACACGCACCCAAAACAGGGGCCACGACCGTGTTCCTCGCCCACTCCCATCCCGCACGGTACGCACATTCCCAACTACTAACCGCGCACCCTCCCTTTCCAATCTGTGTGTCTCTGTGTCTGTGTCCTGTCCGCGCGTGACGCCTCTCAACATCCGCCGTCCCCCGTCCCGTTTTCGCCCCCATGCCGTCGTCGCGCCGCCTCCGCCCCGTCCACCGCCGCCCCTGTCCGCCCCGCACCACACCATACACCGCTGCTTGTCCCGGCCGTTGCCACCAAAGGCGCCGACCGCAAACGCGCCACGCCGCAGCCCCCGTGCGTCTCGCGCTCGCTTGCATCTCCGTGCCGACGCTGCCTCTCTTCCCGCTCGCACTCGACCTCGACAACACAGTCTTTGGCTCCGCCACTGCGTGTTCCGGTGGTACGCACGCTGCAACACGTATGTATTCATTACCAGAGCGATGGCGAGGCATGACAGCATCTCCGTCTGACCAGAGAGTTATTTATCGTTGCTGGTCGGCGCTTGGACCGCGCCAGACGACAGTAGTGGCACGCACCGGGTCGCCAGGAACAGTTGTTATATATATTGTAGCGCGAGTCGGGAGAGGTAGTAGTCGGTCGACAGTAGTAGCGGGTGGACGGTTGTACTGAGCGGGCGTCGGCGGCGTGCTCTGCTCGTCTCGCGACTCTGGTCACGGTTCGGGACGATGTATATAGTATATTGTGTTATAATCAAAAGGTAGTGTGAAGCTGCATTGCGCAAATCTGATAACGTATGTTCTTCAACAACAAAAGCCCCACTATTACTTTTTTCTAAAGTAACTTTTGTCTTTTAACGAAAAACATTCACTTTTTAAAGACTACTTCCTATGGCATTTCCCTCCAAGGAGTGCAATTAATTACCAGCCAGCACTCATTCATTGCACACAGCTGTGTAAGGGGTATCTACAATTGAGGAGCGGATACAAATGCAATTTTTTTGTTTCTTTTTTTTTTTTTTTTTTTTTTTTTTTGGTGTCTGTGTGTTGTAACCTCCCCGCAAAATTTAAAATAATGGACAATGTTATTTACGGATGCTAATGGACATTGCGCTAATTGTAACCTCGCCCACAATGAGAGGTATTGAAAATGGCAACAAAAATGTGAAATTCGCAATCCGACTCAAATATAAATTCTTCACAACATTTAAAGTCCGTTCAGTGACAAGAAACTTCAATTAAACCGAAATATCGGTCTTTGGCCCTGTGCAAAACAATCAGAATTACAGTCTTACCTCAGAATAAATGGATGTCACATTTCTGCTCTTGTTGTTGCGCAGCGCCTGGAGGAACTGCATTGCAAAATAATAATATTCTCCTTTTTTTTTGTGATTTTAGTGAAATTTTTCTTCAAAGAAGTGGAATGAAATGTGAAGTGCAACGAACTCTTTAGTTCAATAAAAAATTAAATGTTTGAAAAATGCTTTTGAAATAAAAATTATTATTGGGGAACTTGTTGGAGAATAATTACAATAAATAAACCTTTTCATTATCTAATGATTATATTAATTAACAGTATACCTTATTCACCATCTTGACCAGTGTTGCCGGCCGCCTACATCACACAACCGCACTCGGCTGCTACTACTGACCGACCGCTCTGCATGACGACTACTGACAGAGTACAGACTCGCAACGACTGACTGACTGACTGACTGACTGACTGAGAACCGCTCGCAACACTCGCGCAGTCCAGCGCAAACTCTCTGGTCACAGATGCTACAATGTCTCGCCATCGCTGCTACGTTACATACGTGTTTCAGTGTCTTCTTTTCATTGGGGTAACGATCTTTGGCTCTTTTTATTCTGAATACAGGGCCAAAGGTCAACGCTGCTGCCCTTATACAATTTATCAGGTTTCATTATGTCTGTTGCAATGTTACATACGGTTCATTCTTTCATTAATATTATCGTTGGGTTTGTTTTGTAGGGACGTTAACATTCTGGCACATTTTTATTATCATCGGACTCTCTGCTATTTGTGCAGGGAGGTTATGTACCTGGGTCCATTTCCATTTCCATTTACATTTTAGTATTGATAGACTTTTTGTTTTCTTTTTTGTTTCTTGTTGTTTTTCCTTCTTTTTTTTGTTGTTCTTTTTTTGTTTTGTTTTGTTTTTCCCGCTCTCAACCACCACCGCCGCATCACGCCTTCCGTTTTCTTGGTTTCTTTTCTGTTCTTCAACTGCTTCAACATCACCGCGCCCCATTTCCACACCACAGCCATCAGCCTCCAAGACGGGCAGGCGCAGTGTGCCATTTCCGGCGCACAAGCACACCCGTACGGTACTCTCCTCGCCCCCACGCCAACAACAACACAGCGACCACGCGGCTTTCAGGCATGGCACGGCACGGCACCGGCGAAATGCGCCGCCCCCGCCCCTCCGCGCATCCGTCCGTCTCGCCACGTTCACTGACAGCCGCGTCTGCGGCTACACCACGACAACCACAACACAACACCGCTCCCCTCCCTGGCAACTCATTGTTTTTCTCCTCCTCTTTTGCACAAACCACAACGCCGAGCACAGGCGCAAGCCACCCACACCGCGCCCCTCCCCGTCCCGTCTTTGGCCGCCGCTCCTCGTTTGCCCCCTCCCATCTCCCGAAATGCCATGCCAGCAGCGTTACGCATGCCCCTCCCCTGTCCACACAACACTACCGCCAAACGAACAGCCTTCCGGGCCACATGCAGGGCACGCCCACCTCCAAACACTGCCAATTCACGGACGCACACACACACACACACACACACACACACACTTTCTCGACACCTTTCTGTACGGAGGGTGCGTCATCTCGACCGTGACAGAGTGACGCCAACTATCGGCGATCCATTTCCCCCCACTGGTAAAACATGTCCACTAACACCTACATACATCATTCAAGTACACAGACAATAGCATACACACAATGGGAGGGCACACGAACATGGACGGCACGGCACTGTCATACACTCTTCCTCAGAACCATATCAACAAACGTTACGTACATCCGGGAAAGCGAAAGCGAAAGCAAAAGCAAAGCCCAATGCAGCCGTCAAAGGTAACGTTCACCACGGCAGACACTTGCAGCCGCGCCGCCGTTAAACGCATTTCAGTGCGGCTCCAATACGCCTCCGACACGGGAACGTTCCGTTGCTCTACGAATGCGCTTCTCCCCTTTTTCCCTTCCTCTCTCTTTTGCCCCCCCTCCTTGCACTCTTGCCTCATTCCTCACGTTCTGCCCAGACATTCGACCGATCAAAGTCAACCTTTCGTTACCGTTCTCAGCGCGACGGTGTACAACAGTATGACGGGTGTGCCCAAGACTTCGGTTCAGTTGCGTGACGCCGGTCTATCGCGCCGATCGACAGTTACTCAGGGGGCGACGGATCGGACCACGTCACCGACACACAAAACACTTTCAAACAAACAAATACATACCGGATGGACACAGACAAACACGTGTACAGACATTCGCCAAACAAACGACGACGACCGCCGCCGCCGCCGCCGCCGCCGCCGCCGTCTAGCGTCGCGCTTACTGTACTGCACTGGACACGCGTGCATCTTGAATGACGACATCGGTGTGCGTGCGTCGTACGCAATCAGTCAGACACGGCTATCAAAAATCAGAGTCGAATGGTACATCATCGTGCGTGTCGCCGTACACGTACAGTACAATACAACAACAATGCGTCTTAATGGCACGTTCAATTTCAACGTCACTCACACACCTCCACGCTGCAGTTACGTCGCACCATTGTCAAACTCGGCGTACAGCAAAGGGAATAGTGGGCGGCAAAAAAAAAAACCAAACAAAAACATTTCACATTTCACCCTCGCCATGTATGATGTGCAAAAAACAAACCCGCAAACGGCCGTCGTTACGGTGACACAAAAGTCGCCGATCGCACTGTCCCCCCTCGCAGACAGGTTAACACACACACACACACACACACACACACACACACACACACACACACACACCAACACCAATGGGTCAAAACCACTCCAACGAGGCGTGCCACCATTCCACGCCACGGCGACCAACCTCGTGGCCGTCCCCCGCAACACGCTTTGACGCGCCCCCCCCACCCACAATCAAAATGCACACATACATCACAGCCGTCCACACAAACAACAACAACAACAACAACAATTCCGCCCTTCCCGCAAAAGGCAAGTTGGTGGCCCTGAAAAGGGCCGTTTTGCCGCTCTCGCAACGGAGGAGCCTTCTCCTTCCTTCCTTCCTTCCTTCCATTCCAGAGCCACCTCCTTACTTGGAGCTCGTGTACTTGGTCACCGCCTTCGTGCCCTCGCTCACGGCGTGCTTGGCCAGCTCGCCAGGCAGCAACAGCCGCACAGCGGTCTGGATCTCGCGGGACGTGATGGTCGAGCGCTTGTTGTAGTGCGCCAGGCGAGAAGCCTCGGCCGCAATGCGCTCGAAAATGTCGTTCACGAAGCTGTTCATGATGCTCATCGCCTTCGACGAGATGCCCGTGTCAGGGTGCACCTGCTTCAGCACCTTGTAGATGTAGATGGCATAGCTCTCCTTCCTCTTGCGCTTCTTCTTCTTGTCGCCCTTCGAAATGTTCTTCTGCGCCTTGCCAGCCTTCTTGGCGGCCTTCCCGCTAGTCTTGGGCGGCATCTCGAACGAACGAACGTACGGCAGCAGCAACACCAGTAGCAAGCGCTCCGCTCTAGTCAGCGTCTCCCCACACAGTGGCACCCGCCGCCAGCCGCCGCCGCACCTTTACCAGCTCGCCCTGTTGCGGCCGCCGACCAATGGGGCGCGCGCGCAACCGGCCGCCGCACCCGAGCCCATAAAGCACCCCCACCCCGGCTGCGCCGGCACGCACTCCGCTGCTCGACTCGCTGCCGCTCGCACCGGTCGTTTTTCGTTTCCGTTTCGTGTGCACCGTCGCTAGCCCATCGCCATGTCCGGACGCGGAAAGGGAGGCAAAGTCAAGGGCAAGTCAAAGTCCCGCTCAAGCAGGGCTGGGCTCCAGTTCCCGGTCGGCAGAATCCACCGCCTCCTGCGCAAGGGAAACTACGCAGAGCGCGTCGGCGCCGGGGCGCCCGTCTACCTCGCCGCCGTCATGGAGTACCTCGCGGCTGAGGTGCTCGAGCTGGCCGGAAACGCGGCCCGCGACAACAAGAAGACGCGCATCATCCCGCGCCACCTGCAGCTTGCCATCCGCAACGACGAGGAGCTCAACAAGCTCCTGTCGGGCGTCACCATCGCACAGGGTGGTGTCCTGCCCAACATCCAGGCCGTCCTGCTGCCAAAGAAGACCGAGAAGAAGGCCTAAAGGAGGCCAGGCAATCGCAACGCGCTTTGCCGGCTCGGCTCGGCCCACAACAATCGGCCCTTTTCAGGGCCACCACACAAACCTACGTCCAAAGCAAAATTTCAGTCGTCCTCGCCGCACCTTGTTTTGTTTTAACTTTGCACAGCCGCCGCCGGCGCACGTCCGCCATCTTGTCGTCCACACAGCCCGTGTGGCCCAACACACACACACACACACATTCATTTTTGCACGGTCGCAGTCGCCTTCCAAACGACAACGGCAGCAATAATGACGACCATTGTTACAGGGAGGCGTGTCGACACACCGCCCTCCACTCCCGCGCGCAACGGCCGTCGACACGAACGAAACAGCTGATCCGGCCGCCTATGCCCACACGCCTTGCCTCGGAAACCCCAACGCCGCCGCAAACACACAGGGCCAAACCACGCAAGCAAATAATCACCGCCTCTCGCACAACAACACACAGCCCGCCATCTCCGTCGCGATCGATACAACGACACACAATAACAAACACAAACGAAGCAGCTCCACACACAGCCAGCCACATGACACGTTTCCTTTCCTTCTCCCCTCCCAGTCACATCACGTCGCTCAAACGGAAAGAAAGAAACAAACAAACAACACAGACTCTTTCGCACTTTTCAACTTCCGAACAGTGTGGTGGCCCTGAAAAGGGCCGTTTTCTAGTCTCTCCCACCCACAAGCACGGCCGCGGGAAGGCCAGCGCCCGCTGCGACGCAGCCTAACCGCCGAAACCGTACAGGGTGCGCCCCTGCCTCTTCAGGGCGTACACCACGTCCATGGCCGTCACAGTCTTGCGCTTGGCGTGCTCAGTGTACGTCACCGCGTCGCGGATCACGTTCTCCAGGAACACCTTCAGCACCCCGCGGGTCTCCTCGTAGATCAGACCAGAGATGCGCTTCACGCCGCCCCTGCGAGCCAGGCGGCGGATGGCGGGCTTCGTGATGCCCTGGATGTTGTCGCGCAACACCTTGCGGTGCCGCTTGGCGCCACCCTTGCCGAGCCCCTTTCCTCCCTTGCCGCGGCCTGTCATCCTTCCTTCCTCGGGCAAAGCAACAACGTGCACAAACAGCAGCTGCAGCGGCTGGCGAGTCGGCTACGGTCTGCGCCCAGCGCGCCCGCCGCCCCCCTATATAGACTCTGGCCCGCCCTCCCCCCCACCACGCGCAACCGAGGGCATATAAGCGCAGCACGGAGGCGCGCGGGCCCGTTGTCAAGGCAGCACCGGACGCCGCGCCGCACCTAACCTCCACGCACGCCGCTCCGCTACCGCTATGGCCCGCACAAAGCAAACGGCCCGCAAGTCCACCGGCGGAAAGGCGCCGCGCAAACAGCTCGCCACCAAGGCGGCGAGGAAGAGCGCGCCCGCCACCGGAGGCGTCAAGAAGCCCCACCGCTACAGGCCGGGCACCGTCGCCCTGCGAGAAATCAGGCGCTACCAGAAGAGCACAGAGCTGCTCATCCGCAAGCTGCCATTCCAGCGCCTAGTGCGCGAGATCGCCCAGGACTTCAAGACCGACCTGCGCTTCCAGAGCTCCGCAGTCATGGCCCTGCAGGAGGCCAGCGAGGCCTACCTCGTCGGCCTCTTCGAAGACACCAACCTGTGCGCAATCCACGCCAAGCGCGTCACCATCATGCCCAAGGACATCCAGCTCGCGCGCCGCATCCGCGGCGAGCGCGCCTAAACCGCGCCGCGGCACCGCACCGCACAAACAAAAACGGCCCTTTTCAGGGCCACTAACATCTCTCCGTCGCGAGCAAACTTTGTCGGTCGCCTGCCTCTCGCCCCGCAACCCAAAAACAACAACCACCACTTCCCGTCCGCCCGCCACACCCGCTCACTCTGCCTGCCTGCTAGCAGCGCGCAACAATCACACATCATCCCTCCCCGGCGCTCAAAGCGCACAATACCCAACGGCCGACGTCACACCGCACGGGTGGCTGGCCGGCCGCCGCTTTCGTTTCGAAAACAAAAACAACCCGCACTCCACTCCGACGGCCAACGGCCAGGCAGGCGCGCTCGCTCGCTCGCTCGCTCTCCAACGCCACCGAAATCCCCGCCGACTCCTTCCACATCTCAACGTGCCCCCCGTTGCAAAACATAACACACACACACACACACACAAAGGAACAAAACAAAGACCAGACACGACTCGACAAGACAGACATCCGAGAAGAACGAACGCAGGCAAGCCAACCAACGTATTCAAACAAAACAACGTGACAGAAAACCAACCGTCGGCCGCCGCCACAAACACGGCGACAATCAACCACGACGACAACAACAACAACACCGCTTACCGCTACCGCCGCCCACACCCGCCACCGACCCCCGCAATCCATCCACCACGGCACGCAAACAGCATCCCCCACGGGCATACACAAAGACACCCACACCAAACGCAACACGACAATCAAAACCTTCCCCGACGTGCTTTGATGGCCCTGAGAAGGGCCGTTTTGGGCCGCGCGTCTCTTGCGCGCCACTAGACGACGACGGGGGGTGGGGACGACGGAGTCAAGCGCCAAACCCTTCCTTTCTCCCATCTCTTTCTCCTCTACTCTACTCTACTCTACTTCTTCTTCTTGGGCGAAGCCTTCGCCTTAGACGGCGTCGTCGCCTTCTTCGGGCGCGGCGCCTTCGGCTTCTTCGTCGGAACCTTGGCGGCCTTCTTCGCCTTCGACGGCGACTTGGCCTTGGCCGGCTTGGCCGCAGCCGCCTTCTTCGCACCCGCGGGAGCGGCCGACGCCGCAGACGCCTTCTTGGCGGCGCCCGCCTTCCGACCGGTCGCCGCCTTCACGCCACCAGCCTTCTTTGCGCCGGCCGCACGGGCGCCCTTCTTCTCCTTGCTGGCCGGAGCGGCGCGCTTCTTCTTGGCACCGCCAGCACGGGCCTTGCCGCCCTCGGCCGCCCCCCCGCCGCCGGCGCCGGCAAGCTTGAACGAGCCGGACGCGCCCTTCCCCTTCGTCTGCACCAGCTCGCCCGCCACGACGGCCGACTTGAGGTACTTCTTGATAAACGGCGCCAGCTTCTCCGCGTCCAGCTTGTAGTGCGCGGCTATGTACTTCTTGATCGCCTGCAGCGACGACCCGCCGCGCTCCTTCAGACTCTTGATGGCGGCCGTCACCATCTCAGAGGTGCGCGGGTGCGCAGGCTTGGCGCGCGGCTTCTTCGCAGACGACGCAGACTTGGCCTTCTTCGTAGTGCCGGTGGCGGCGGGTGCCGCAGCAGTCTCGTTCGTAGCCGCCTGATCTGCCATTTCGACGACGCGCGTAACACACAGCGAGAGCGAGAGCGAGCGGGACGGACGGCAGGCACGCAAGCACAGCACAGCACAGCACAGCAGCAGAGCAGAGAATCACAAGGCCCAGCCAGTGTCGCGGGCGGGCGCGGACGGCCGAGAGAGCGGCCGCCACTCTGCGCGCCGCCGCGCCGCGCCTCCCGCGCTTGCTACCGCCCAACGTCCGACAGCCTGTGCGGAGCAGCCCCAAACCTGCGCCACAACCGCCCGCGCCTTTCAAACCACCGAGGATGGGGCTACACACAGCCACACCACAGTCGCCAACCAGTCGCCACGGCAGCGCCGCAAACCACGGCCAAACTGCAGCTACCGCGCGCTACAGCCTGGGTCGGCCCGCCGAGAATCGCCGCCCCCGCCCAAATGCCGCCCCCACAGCCCCAGCCGACGACCCGCCACAATGGCCAAACCTTCGGCAAAACTCCCACACCGTCGCCGCGGCAGCCCGGCCAGCGCGGCCGGCGCCACAGCCACACAAGCCGAGGCGTGCGGCGATGACGGCCGTGCAAACGCGCCTCCGCCGCCCCATCGCCTTCCGTCGCCCTCCCGCCGTTTCCCGATCGGCCCGCAGCCGTCGGGCCACATCGCGCGCCGTCCTCCTCCTCTCGCCCGCCAACATTCACAGCCGTTTCTCAACAATTGCCCGCCGCAAACGGACGCCGCCTGCGCAACAGGCGCCGCCGCCCCTCGCCGCTTCCGACCCAACCCCTCGACCGAGGCAAACCGCAATCCGAATCTACAGACCAACCCAATCTGCCGTCAGCACACACGACAGCCGACCTTACACGTTACGCGTTACACATTACGTTTACACGTCTAGGTTGGGTTACGTTAGGTTAGGTGGACGTGGGTTAGGTTAAGGGGACTTGGGTTAGGTTAAGCGTCAAACTTAGGTTAAGCATTCAAACACGTCAGGCGTCAGAGGTTAGGTTAGGTTAGGTTAGGTTAGGTTAGGTTACACGTTAGGTTAAGGGGTCAGTGCTAGGCTAAGAAGCGTCAAACGTAGGTTACAAAAGCGTTCAAACCGTGAGGCGTGAGCCGGACAGCTTACCTTACGTAGACGTTAGGGGCTCACAGGCTGAGCTCACCTCGCCACACCACAGGGTTAGGTTCGGTTCGCTCGGCTCAGCGTAAAGCGCCGAGGTCAGGGTTGCGTTCGTTCACCTTCGGGCGCCACACTTTCGGTTGAAAGGTCGCGACGGGACGACGTCGGCAGGCACGCCGCAAACGAACAAAAACGTACAGACGACGTCGAAAACCGCCGACAGACGGGGGAGCAGCACGACCACGACCAGATACCGAGCGCGAACGAGACACACGCGAACCACCCCCACCGGCCAAAGGGCACCACACAACAACCCAGAGCACCACGTGTCCACACCAGAGCAACCCGCCGCTCACGCGACATGGCTGGCACCGAAGGGCAACCGCCCGCAACTGCGCTTTCCGCGCCGGCCCGGATGCACGTCGTGCTACAACAACACCACTACCGTACACAGCCGCTGTTCACAACATCACTATCATGCGCGCCCGCGGCTCGCCGCCGTCGCAGTCGCAGCCCCGACGCCAGCGCTTTTGCACCACCATTCACACGCACCGCAACACAGCCGAACAAAACAAACACCACACAACAACAGCAACAACGCCGCCGCCGCCGCCTCTACTTGTGCCGGCGACCCACCCCGCCGATGGCGCACCTTTCGCCAGCCGGCAATCGACACACACGCACGCACCCACCCACCCACCCACCCACCCACCCCCCGGGGCCCAGTGCAAAAAAAAAAAAAAAACACACAAAAACAAAACGACACGGGAAGCGCACACCGCCACTTCGCGCGCACGCCACCAACCAGTCGTCGTCTCAAAATAACAAACAACAACCAAAATAAACTAACAACTAGGGCAACACAAAACAAAAACGCCTCGCACGAACCGCCCACAAAAAGGACAAGCACACGCACAGCCTCTGCTGACGACCACGACGCAGCGGCACGCTGCTCCTGTCCCGCGCCCCGCGCCCCACTCGATTCACAACTCACGCGACACCGTCAACGACGGGCTCGCTTCCCGCAACCTACCACCTTTCCGCCACGACGCACAGCCCCAGCCCCACCCGACGACGCCCGTGGCAACGACTGCACTTTCACCACCGCCTCCCCCTTCCCCCCCAAAACACACACACACACACCCAGCCAAAAACGCACTCGCGACCCACACATGCACGTGCATCGGCACACGCCAACCAGTCAACGTCGACAACCACACGCAAGGCTCGAAACGAAACCGGCGTCCTTCCACGTTGCCATCAAGCTACGCGACACAAGACACAAGGAACCAACACAACAGCCGGCCCCACTAATTCCCACTCTCACGCCGCAAAAAGCACACCGAAACCGCCAAACGCACGCACATTCCCCTTCGCACTGACAACGACCGGCTCTCGCTACCACACACCTCTCGGCAGCCGTTTCACGCCAATTCGCCACACCGCCCACACAGTCGACAAGCGCCCGCCCTGTACGGCACACGCAACGACGCAGCGCAGCAAAGGGCGCCCGCAACACATACCTCTCCGCCGCCCGACGCGCCAACCGCCACACCACACCGCCAGCCACTCGCAAATTGTGCACTGCCACCAGCCACACGTCCAACACGCCGCGCCGCCTCCGGCCACCCGCCAGGGGGCGCTCACGTTCGCGACAACAGCGCGGCCCGCCGGGCCGGGCCGAACCGAACCGAGCCGCCGCTGCTCTGCACTCGGCACGGCCACACCCTGCTGCAGACCGGGCTCGTCTCTCTGTACGCGTCTGCCTGCGCATCAACACAACACGACCTTTTTTTTTTTTTTTACCTCTCTCTACCGCCATCCCTTCTTCTCGCGTTTTACTCGTTGTTGCAGCAGCGGCGCACACCTACACATCCACAGCCCCAGCCGAGCCGGCCTCACCTCAGGGCCCGCCGCCAGCGTCTCCTCCTCGGGCACAGGTGCGGTGCTGTGGCCGCCCATCCAACCGCATTGCTGGCCGTCCAGCCACCAGGCGTTCCCACTGCCGCGAGCCACGCCGCGCACCGACCCTGCTGCAGAAAACGAAGCATAGCCAGAGACCGACCGATACACAAAGCAAGCCGTCGCCTCGCCTCTTGTCCTTCCTGCCTTCCTTCCGCCCCCGCCCTTCTCACACCACCGCCTCTCCACTTTCGCCCGCCCCCGCCCCCGCCCCTCCTTTTTTTTGTTTTGTTTTTTTCCTTCGTTTTCTTTCTTTCTTTCTTTCTTTCTTTCTTTCTTTCTTTCTTTCTTTCTTTCTTTCTTTCTTTGGCCCTCTCTCCTTCCCGCCCCATGGCGGTTACGGCACCGCCTGCAGCGGCAGATTTTTTGCGCCCACACGCCTACTCCTACCACCATTAACCTTGCCCTGCCCTGCCCATCAACGTCGCAGTCGAACCGACGCTTGCCAACACACTGCCCACGTTCCCTTTCTCTCTTCGGCCTACGCCCATTACGCGCCGCCGCCACAGCACCTTCCCTTCCCACAACACACCGACGTCATCACACGCACCCAAAACAGGGGCCACGACCGTGTTCCTCGCCCACTCCCATCCCGCACGGTACGCACATTCCCAACTACTAACCGCGCACCCTCCCTTTCCAATCTGTGTGTCTCTGTGTCTGTGTCCTGTCCGCGCGTGACGCCTCTCAACATCCGCCGTCCCCC
>NW_025727464.1:0-52478 GCF_021461385.2 Schistocerca piceifrons | reverse complement strand
GTAGGAAGAGTCAGTTTTCTTGTACTTAAGTCGGCATTGTGCCCTTAGTATTTAATTCCGATGCAATTTCTGTGTTTCAGCGTCAATAAGAAAGTCAGAGTGATACAGTAATCCTGAAGTGAAGCATCGGAATCTATAACTAGTGTCACAGGAATGGTTCAAAACATAGACAGTAAGAAGAGTCAGTTTTCTTGTACTTAAGACGGCATTGTGCATTTTGTATTTAATTCCGATGCAATTTCTGTTTTTCATTGTCAATAATGGGGTCAGAGGGATACAGTGAACCTGAAGTGAAGCATCGGAATCCATAAGTAGTGTTACAGGAATGGTTCAAAACGTAGAGAGTAAGAAGAGCCAGTCTTCTTGTACTTGAGTCGGCATTGTGCCTTTTGTATTTAATTCCGATGCAATTTCTGTGTTTCTTCTTCAATAAGAAGGTCAGAGGGATACACTAAACCAGGAGTGAAGCAGCGGAATCTATAACTAGTGCCACAGGAATGGTTCAAAACATTGACAGTAAGAGGAGTCAGTTTACTTGTACTTAATTCGGTATTGTGTCTTTTATATTTAATTCCGATGCAATTTCTGTGTTTCATCGTCTATAAGAAGGTCAGAGGGATACAGTAAACCTGAAGTGAAGTATCGGAAACTACAACTAGTGTCACAGGAATGGTTCAAAACACAGACATTAAGAAGAGTCATTTTTCTTGTACTTAAGTCGGCATTGTGTGTTTTGTATTTAGTTCCGATGCTATTTCTGTGTTTCATCGTCAATAAGAAGGTCAGAGGTATACAGTAAACCTGAAGTGATGCATCAAAATCTATAACTAGTGTCACAGGAATGGTTCAAAACATAGACAGTAAGAAGAGTCAGTTTACTTGTACTTAAGTCGGCATTGTGCCTTTTGTATTTAATTCCGATGCAATTTCTGTGTTTCATCGTCAATGAGAAGGTCAGAGGGATACAGTAAACCTGAAGTTAAGCATCGGAATCTATAAGTAGTGTCACAGGAATGGTTCAAAAGATAGACAGTCGGAAGAGTCAGTATTCTTGTACTTAAGTCGGCATTGTGCCCTTAGTATTTAATTCCGATGCAATTTCTGTGTTTCATCGTCAACAAGATGGTCAGAGGGATACAGTAAACCTGAAATGAAGCATCAGAATCTGTAACTAATGTCACAGGAATGGTTCATAACATAGACAGTAAGAAGAGTCAGTTTTCTTGTACTTAAATCGGCATTGTGCCTTTTGTATTTAATTCCGATGCAATTTATGTGTTTCATCGTCAATAAGAAGGTCAGAGGGATACAGAAAACCTGAAGTGAAGCTTCGGAATCTATAACTAGTGTCACAGGAATGGTTCAAAACATAGACTGTAAGTAGAGTCAGTTTTCTTGTACTTAAGTCGGCATTGTGCCTTTTGTATTTAATTCCGATGCAATTTCTGTGTTTCATCGTCAATAAGAAGGTCAGAGGGATACAGTATACCTGAAGTGAAGCATCGGAATCTATAACTAGTGTCACAGGAGTGGTTCAAACATAGACTGTAAGAAGAGTCAGTTTTCGTGTTCTTAAGTCGGCATTGTGCCTTTTGTATTTAATTCCGATGCAATTTCTGTCTTTCATCGTCAATAAGAAGGTCAGAGGGAAACTGTAAACCTGAAGTGAAGCATCGAAAACTATAACTAGTAACACAGGAATGGTTCAAAACATAGACAGTAAGAAGAGTCAGTTTTCTTGTACTTAAGTCGCCATTGTGCCTTTTCTATTTAATTCCGATGCAATTTCTGTGTTTCATCGTCAATAAGAAGGTCAGAGGGAACAGTAAACCTGAAGTGAGGCAACGGAATCTAAAACTAGTGTCACAGGAATGGTTCAAAGCATAGACAGTAAGAAGAGTCAGTCTTCTTGTACTTAAGTCGGCATTGTGCCTATTGTATTTAATTCCGATGCAATTTCTGTGCTTCAGCGTCAATAAGAAAGTCAGAGTGATACAGTAAACCTGAAGTGAAGCATCGGAATCTATAACTAGTGTCACAGGAATGGTTCAAAACATAGACAGTAAGAAGAGTCAGTTTTCTTGTACTTAAGACGGCATTGTGCATTTTGTATTTAATTCCGATGCAATTTCTGTTTTTCATTGTCAATAAGGAGGTCAGAGGGATACAGTGAACCTGAAGTGAAGCATCGGAATCCATAACTAGTGTTACAGGAATGGTTCAAAACATAGACAGTAAGAAGAGCTAGTCTTCTTGTTCTTGAGTCGGCATTGTGCCTTTTGTATTAAATTCCGATGCAATTTCTGTGTTCCATCGTCAATAAGAAGGTCAGAGGGATACAGTAAACCTGAAGTGAAGCATCGGAATCTAAAACTAGTGTCACAGGAATGGTTCAAACATAGACAGTAAGAGGAGTCAGTTTTCTTGTACTTAAGCCGGCATTGTGCCTTTTGTATTTAATTCCGATCTAATTTCTGTGTTTCTTCGTCAATAAGAAGGTCAGAGGGATACATTAAACCTGGAGTGAAGCATCGGAATCTATAACTAGTGTCACAGGAATGGTTTAAAACATAGACAGTTAGAAGAGTCAGTTTACTTGTACTTAATTCGGCATTGTGTCTTTTATATTCAATTCCGATGCAATTTCTGTGTTTCATGGACTATATGAAGGTCAGAGGGATACAGTAAACCTGAAGTGAAGCATCGGAAACTATAACTAGTGTCACAGGAATGGTTCAAAACATAGACAGTAAGAAGAGTCATTTTTCTTGTACTTAAGTCGGCATTGTGCCTGTTGTATTTAATTCCGATGCAATTTCTGTGTTTCATCGTCATTAAGAAGGTCAGAGAGATACAGTAAACCTGAAGTGAAGCATCGGAATCTGTAACTAGTGTCACAGGAAAGTTTCAAACATAGACAGTAAGAAGAGTCAGTCTTCTTGTACTTAAGTAGGCATTGTGCCTTTTGTATTTAGTTTCGATGCAATTTCTGTGTTTCATCGTCAATAAGAAGGTCAGAGGGATACAGTAGACCTGAAGTGAGGCATCGGAATCTATAACTAGTGTCACAGGAATGGTTCAAAACATAGACAGTAAGAAGAGTCAGTTTACTTGTACTTAAGTCGGCATTGTGCCTTTTTTATTTAATTCCGATGCAATTTCTGTGTTTCATCGTCAATAAGAAGGTCAGGGGGATACAGTAAACCTGAGTTGAAGCATCGGAATCTATAAGTAGTGTACAGGAATGGTTAAAAGCGTAGACAGCAAGAAGAGTCAGTTTTCCTGTACTTAAGCCGGCATTGTGCCCTTTGTATTTAATTCGGATGCAATTTCTGTGTTTCATCGTCAACACGAATGTCAGAGCGATACAGTAAACCTGAAGTGAGACAACGGAATCTATAACTAGTGTCACAGGAATGGTTCAAAACATAGACAGTAAGATGAGCCAGGCTTCTTATACTTGAGTCGGCATTGTGCCTTTTGTATTTAATTCCGATGAAATTTCTGTGTTTCATCGTCAATAAGGAGGTTAGAGGGATACAGTGAACCTGAAGTGAAGCATCTTAATCTATAACTAGTGTCACAGGAATGGTTCAAAGCATAGACAGTAAGAAGAGTCAGTTTACTTGTACTTAATTCGGCATTGTGCCTTTTGTATTTAATTCCGATGCAATTTCTGTGTTTCATCGTCTATAAGAAGGTCAGAGGGATACAGTAAACATGTAGTGAAGCAGCGGAATCTATAACTAGTGTCCCTGGAATGCTTAAAAACATAGAAAGTAAGAAGAGTCAGTTTTCTTGTACTAAAAACGGCATTGTGCCTTTTCTATTTAATTCCGATGCAATTTCTTTGTTTCATCGTCAATCAGAAGGTCGGAGGGATACAGTAAACCTGAAGAGAAGCATCGGAATCTGTAACTAGTGTCATAGGAATGGTTCAAAACATAGACATTAAGAAGAGTCAGTTTTCTTGTACTTAAGTAGGAATTGTGCCCTTTGTATTAAATTCGGATGCATTTTTCTGTGTTTCATCGTCAATAAGAAGGTCAGAGGAATACAATAAACCTGAAGTGAAGCATCGGAATCTATAACTAGTGTCACAGGAATGGTTCAAAACATAGACAGTAAGATGAGTCAACTTTCTTGTACTTCAGTCGGCATTGTGCCTTTTGTATTTAATTCCGATGCAAGTTCTGTCTTTCATCGTCAACAAGACGGTCAGAGGGATACAGTAAACCTGAAGTGAAGCATCGGAATCTATTACTAGTTTCACAGGAATGGTTCAAAACATAGACTGTAAGAAGAGTCAGTTTTCTTGTACTTAAGTCGGCATTGTGCCTTTTCTATTTAATTCCGATGCAATTTCTGTGTTTCATCGTCAATAAGAAGGTCAGAGGGATACAGTAAACCTGAAGTGAAGCATCGGAATCTATAACTAGTGTCACAGGAGTGGTTCAAAACATAGACAGTAAGAAAAGTCAGTTTTCGTGTTCTTAAGTCGGCATTGTGCCTTTTGTATTTAATTCCGATGCAATTTCTGTCTTTCATCGTCAATAAGAAGGTCAGAGGGAAACTGTAAACCTGAAGTGAAGCATCGAAAACTATAACTAGTATCACAGGAATGGTTCTTAACATAGACAGTAAGAAGAGTCAGTTTTCTTGTACTTAAGTCGCCATTGTGCCTTTTCTATTTAATTCCTATGCAATTTCTGTGTTTCATCGTCAATAAGAAGGTCAGAGGGAAACAGTAAGCCTGAATTGAGGCAACGGAATCTATAACTAGTGTCACAGGAATGGTTCAAAACAAAGACAGGAAGATGAGCCAGCCTTCATGTACTTGAGTCGGCATTGTGCCTTTTGTATTTAATTACGATGAAATTTCTGTGTTTCATCGTCATAAGGAGGTTAGAGGGATACAGTGAACCTGAAGTGAAGCATCGGCATCTATAACAAGTGTCACAGGAATGGTTCAAAACATAGACAGAAAGAAGAGCCGGTCTTCTTGTACTTGTGTCGGCATTGTGCCTTTTGTATTTGATTCCGATGCAATATCTGTGTTTCATCGTCAATAAGAAGGTCAGTGGGATTCAGTAAAGATAAAATGAAGCATCGGAATCTATAACTAGTGTCACAGGAATGGTTCAAAGCATAGACCGTAAGAAGAGTCAGTCTTCTTGTACTTAAGTCGGCATTGTGCCTATTGTATTTAATTCCGATGCAATTTCTGTGCTTCAGCGTCAATAAGAAAGTCAGAGTGATACAGTAAACCTGAAGTGAAGCATCGGAATCTATAACTAGTGTCACAGGAATGGTTCAAACATAGACAGTAAGAAGAGTCAGTTTTCTTGTACTTAAGACGGCATTGTGCATTTTGTATTTAATTCCGATGCAATTTCTGTTTTCATTGTCAATAAGGAGGTCAGAGGGATACAGTGAACCTGAAGTGAGGCATCGGAATCCATAACTAGTGTTACAGGAATGGTTCAAAACATAGACAGTAAGAAGAGCCAGTCTTCTTGTTCTTGAGTCGGCATTGTGCCTTTTGTATTAAATTCCGATGCAATTTCTGTGTTTCATCGTCAATAAGAAGGTCAGAGGGATACAGTAAACCTGAAGTGAAGCATCGGAATCTAAAACTAGTGTCACAGGAATGGTTCAAACATAGACAGTAAGAAGAGTCAGTTTTCTTGTACTTAAGCCGGCATTGTGCCTTTTGTATTTAATTCCGATCTAATTTCTGTGTTTCTTCGTCAATAAGAAGGTCAGAGGGATACATTAAACCTGGAGTGAAGCATCGGAATCTATAACTAGTGTCACAGGAATGGTTTAAAACATAGACAGTTAGAAGAGTCAGTTTACTTGTACTTAATTCGGCATTGTGTCTTTTATATTCAATTCCGATGCAATTTCTGTGTTTCATGGACTATATGAAGGTCAGAGGGATACAGTAAACCTGAAGTGAAGCATCGGAAACTATAACTAGTGTCACAGGAATGGTTCAAATCATAGACAGTAAGAAGAGTCATTTTTCTTGTACTTAAGTCGGCATTGTGCCTGTTGTATTTAATTCCGATGCAATTTCTGTGTTTCATCGTCATTAAGAAGGTCAGAGAGATACAGTAAACCTGAAGTGAAGCATCGGAATCTGTAACTAGTTTCACAGGAAAGTTTCAAACATAGACAGTAATAAGAGTCAGTCTTCTTGTACTTAAGTCGGCATTGTGCCTTTTGTATTTTGTTTCGATGCAATTTCTGTGTTTCATCGTCAATAAGAAGGGCAGAGGGATACAGTAGACCTGAAGTGAGGCATCGGAATCTATAACTAGTGTCACATTAATGGTTAAAAGCGTAGACAGTAAGAAGAGTCAGTTTTCCTGTACTTAAGTCGGCATTGTACCCTTTGCATTTAATTCCGATGCAAATTTCTGTGTTTCATCGTCAACACGAATGTCAGAGGGATACAGTAAGCCTGAAGTGAGGCATCAGAATCTGTAAATAATGTCACAGGAGTGGTTCAAAACATAGACAGTAAGAAGAGTCAGTTTTCTTCTACTTAAATCGGCATTGTGCCTTTTGCATTTAATTCCGATGCAATTTCTGTGTTTCATCGTCAATAAGAAGGTCAGAGGGATACAGTAAACCTGAAGTGAAACATTGGAATCTATAACTAGTGTCCCTGGAATGGTTAAAAACATAGACAGTAAGAAGAGTCAGTTTTCTTGTACTTAAGTCGCCATTGAGCTTTTTCTATTTAATTCCGATGCAATTTCTGTGTTTCATCGTCAATAAGAAGGTCAGAGGGATACAGTAAACATGAAGTGAGACAACGGAATCTATAACTAGTGTCACAGGAATGGTTCAAAACATAGACAGTAAGATGAGCCAGCCTTCTTGTACTTGAGTCGGCATTGTGCCTTTCGTATTTAATTCCGATGAAATTTCTGTGTTTCATCGTCAATAAGGAGGTTAGAGGGATACAGTGAACCTGAAGTGAAGCATCGGAATCTATAACTAGTGTCACAGGAATGGTTCAAAACATAGACAGAAAGAAGAGCCGGTCTTCTTGTACTTGAGTCGGCATTGTGCCTTTTGTATTTAATTCCGATGCAATTTCTGTGTTTCATCGTCATTAAGAAGGTCAGAGGGATACACTAAACCTGAAGTGAAGCATCGGAATCTATAATTAGTGTCACAGGAATGGTTCAAAGCATAGACAGTAAGAAGAGTCAGTTTACTTGTACTTAATTCGGCATTGTGCCTTTTGTATTTAATTCCGATGCAATTTCTGTGTTTCATCGTCTATAAGAAGGTCAGAGGGATACAGTAAACATGAAGTGAAGCAGCGGAATCTATAACTAGTGTCCCTGGAATGCTTAAAAACATAGACAGTAAGAAGAGTCAGTTTTCTTGTACTTAAGTCGGCATTGTGCCTTTTGTATTTTATTCCGATGCAATCTCTGTGTTTCATCGTCAATAAGAAGGTCAGAGGGATACAGTAAACCTGAAGTGAAACATCGGAATCTATAACTAGTGTCCCTGGAATGGTTAAAAACATAGACAGTAAGAAGAGTCAGTTTTCTTGTACTAAAAACGGCATTGTGCCTTTTCTATTTAATTCCGATGCAATTTCTTTGTTTCATCGTCAATCAGAAGGTCGGAGGGTACAGTAAACCTGAAGAGAAGCATCGGAATCTGTAACTAGTGTCATAGGAATGGTTCAAAACATAGACATTAAGAAGAGTCAGTTTTCTTGTACTTAAGTAGGAATTGTGCCTTTTGTATTAAATTCGGATGCATTTTTCTGTGTTTCATCGTCAATAAGAAGGTCAGAGGAATACAATAAACCTGAAGTAAAGCATCGGAATCTATAACTAGTGTCACAGGAATGGTTCAAAACATAGACAGTAAGATGAGTCAACTTTCTTGTACTTCAGTCGGCATTGTGCCTTTTGTATTTAATTCCGATGCAAGTTCTGTCTTTCATCGTCAATAAGAAGGTCAGAGGGATACAGTAAACCTGAAGTGAAGCATCGGAATCTATTACTAGTTTCACAGGAGCGGTTCAAAACATAGACAGTAAGAAGAGTCAGTTTACTTGTATTTAATTCGGCATTGTGTCTTTTGTATTTAATTCCGATGCAATTTCTGTGTTTCATCGTCTATAAGAAGGTCAGAGGGATACAGTAAACCTCAAGTGAAGCATCGGAATCTATAACTAGTGTCACAGGAAAGTTTCAAAACATAGACAGTAAGAAGAGTCATTTTTCTTGTACTTATGTCGGCATTGTGCCTTTTGTATATAATTCCGATGCAATTTCTGTGTTTCATCGTCAATAAGAAGGTCAGAGGGATACAGTAAACCTGAAGTGAAGCATCGGAATCTATAACTAGTGTCACAGGAAAGGTTCAAAACATAGACAGTTAGAAGAGTCATTTTTCTTGTTCTTAAGTCACCATTGTGCCTTTTGTATTTAATTCCGATGCAATTTCTGTGTTTCATCGTCAGTAAGAAGGTCAGATGGATACAGTAAACCTGAAGTGAAGCAACGGAATCTATAACTAATGTCACAGGAATGTTTCAAAACATAGACAGTAAGATGAGCCAGCCTTCTTGTACTTGAGTCGGCATTGTGCCATTTGAATTTAATTCCGATGCAATTTCTGTGTTTCATCGCCAATAAGGAGCTTAGAGTGATACAGTGAATCTGAAGTGAAGCATCTGAATCTATAACTAGTGTCACAGGAATGGTTCAAAACATAGACAGTAAGAAGAGTCAGTTTTCTTGTACTTAAGTCGGCATTGTGCCTTTTCTATTTAATTCCGACGCAATTTCTGTGTTTCATCGTCAATAAGAAGGTCAGAGGGATACAGTTAACCTGAAGTGAAACAACGGAATCTATAACTAGTGTCACAGGAATGGTTCAAAGCATAGACAGTAAGATGAGCCAGCCTCTTGTACTTGAGTCGGCCTTGTGCCTTTTGTATTAAATTCCGATGAAATTTCTGTGTTTCATCGTCAATAAGGAGGTTAGGGGGATACAGTGAACCTGAAGTGAAGCATCGGAATCTATAACTAGTGTCACAGGAATGGCTCAAAACATAGACAGTAGGAAGAGTCAGTTATCTTGTACATACGTCGGCATTGTGCCTTTTGTATTTAATTCCGATGCAATTTCTGTGTCTCATCGTCAATAAGAAGGTCAGAGGGATACAGTGTACCTGAAGTGAAGCAACGGAATCTGTAACTAGTGTCACAGGAATGGCTCAAAGCATAGACAGTAAGATGAGCCAGCCTTCTTGTACTTGAGTCGCCATTGTGCCTTTTCTATTTAATTCCAAAGCAATTTCTGTGTTTCTTCGTCAATAAGGAGGTCAGAGGGATACAGTGAACCTGAAGAGAAGCATCGGAATCTATAACAAGTGTCACAGGAATGGTTTACAACATAGACAGTAAGAAGAGTCAGTCTTCTTGTACTTAAGTCGGCATTGTGCCTATTGCATTTAATTCCGATGCAATTTCTGTGTTTCATCGTCAATAAGAAAGTCAGAGGTATACAGTAAACCTGAAGTGAAGCATCGGAATCTATAACTAGTGTCACAGGAATGGTTCAAAACATAGACAGTAAGAAGTGTCAGTTTACTTGTACTTAATTCTACATTGTGTCTTTTGTCTTTAATTCCGATGCAATTTCTGTGTTTCATCGTCTATAAGAAGGTCAGAAGGATACAGTAAACCGGAAGTGAAGCATCGGAATCTATAACTAGTGCCACAGGAATGGTTCAAAACATAGACAGTAAGAAGAGTCAGTTTTCTTGTACTTAAGTCGGCATAGTGTCTTTTGTATTTAATTCCGATGCAATTGCTGTGTTTCATCGTCAATAAGGTCAGAGGGATACAGTAACCCTGAAGTGAAGCAACGGAATCTATAACTAGTGCCACAGGAAAGGTTCAAAGCATAGACAGTAAGAAGAGCCAATCTTCTTGTACTTGAGCCAGCATTGTGCCTTTTGTATTTAATTCCAATGCAATTTCTGTGTTTCATCGTCAATAAGGAGGTCACAGGGATACAGTAAACCTGAAATGATGCATCGGAATCTATAACTAGTGTCACAGGAATGGTTCAAAGCATAGACAATAAGAAGAGTCAGTCTTCTTGTACTTAAGTCGGCATTGTGCCTCTTGTATTTAATTCCGATGCAATTTCTGTGTTTCATCGACAATGAGAAAGTCAGAGGGATACAGTAAACCTGAAGTGAAGCATCGGAATCAATAACTAGTGTCACAGGAATGTTTCAAAGCATAGACACTAAGAAGAGTCAGTTTTCTTGTACTTAAGTCGGCATTGTGTCTTTTGTATTTAAT
The DNA here is from genome assembly GCF_021461385.2 of Schistocerca piceifrons. Classification (NCBI taxonomy): domain Eukaryota; kingdom Metazoa; phylum Arthropoda; class Insecta; order Orthoptera; family Acrididae; genus Schistocerca; species Schistocerca piceifrons. Next base: position 42,114 of record NW_025727464.1, on the reverse strand, counting down.
TCCGATGCAATTGCTGTGTTTCATCGTCCATAGGAAGGTCGGAGGGATACTGTAAACCTGAAGTGAAGCATCGGAATCTATAACTAGTTCACAGGAATGGTTCAAAACATAGACAGTACGAAGAGTCAGTTTTCTTGTACTTCAGTCGGTATTGTGCATTTTGTATTTAATTCCCATGCCATTTCTGTGTTTCATCGTCAATAAGAAGGTCAAAGGGGTACAGTAAACCTGAAGTGAAGCGTCGGAATCTTAAACCGGTCTCACAGGAAAGGTTCAAACCATAGACAGTAAGAAGAGTCAGTTTTCTTGTACTTAAGTCGGCATTGTGCCTTTTGTATTTAATTCCGATGCAATTTCTGTGTTTCATCGTCAATAAGAAGGTCAGAGGGATACAGTAAACCTGAAGTGAAGCATCGGAATCTATAACTAGTGTCACAGGAATGGTTCAAAACATAGACAGTAAGAAGAGTCAGTTTTCTTGTCCTTAAGTCGCCATTGTGCCTTTTGTATTTAATTCCGATGCAATTTCTGTGTTTCATCGTCAATAAGAAGGTCAGAGGGATACAGTAAACCTGAAGTGAAGCATTGGTAACTACAACTAGCATCACAGGAATGGTTCAAAACATAGACAGTAAGAAGAGTCAATTTTCTTGTACTTAAGTCGGCATTGTGCCTTTTCTATTTAATTCCGAAACAATTTCTGTGTTTCATCGTCAATAAGAAGGTCAGAGGGGTACAGTAAACCTGAAATGATGCATCGGCATCTATAACTAGTGTCACAGGAATGGTTCAAAGCATAGACAATAAGAAGAGTCAGTCTTCTTGTACTTAAGTCGGCATTGTGCCTCTTGTATTTAATTCCGATGCAATATCTGTGTTTCATCGACAATGAGACAGTCAGAGGGATACAGTAAACCTGAAATGAAGCATCGGAATCTATAACTAGTGTCACAGGAAGGGTTCAAATTATAGTCAGTAAGAGGAGTCAGTTTTTTTGTACTTAAGTAGGCATTGTGCCTTTTGTATTTAATTCCGATGCAATTTCTGTGCTTCATCGTCAATAAGAAGGTCAGAGGGATACAGTAAACCTGAAGTGAAGCATCGGAATATATAACTAGTGTCACAGGAATGGTTCAAAAGTATAGATAGTAAGAAGAGTCAGTTTTCTTGTACCTAAGTCGGCATTGTGCCTTTTCTATTTAATTCCGATGCAATTTCTGTGTTTCATCGTCAATAAGGTCAGAGGGATACAGTAAACCTGAAGTGCAGCAACGGAATCTATAACTAGTGTCATAGGAATGGTTCAAAATATAGACAGTAAGATGAGCCAGCCTTCTTGTACTTGAGTCGGTATTGTGCGTTTTGTATTTTATTCCGATGCAATTTCTGTGTTTCATCGTCAATATGGAGGTTAGAGGGATACAGTGAACCTGAAGTGAAGCATCGTAATCTATAACTAGTGTCACAGGAATGGTTCAAAACATAGACAGTAAGAAGAGCCGGCCTTATGATACTTGTTTCGGCATTGTGCTTTTTGTATTTAATTCCGATGCAATTTCTGTGTTTCATCGTCAATAAGAAGGTCAGAGGGATACAGTAAATTTGAAGTGAAGCATCGGAATCTATAACTAGTGTCACAGGAATGGTTGAAAACATAGACAGTAGGAAGAGTCAGTTATCTTGAACATAAGTCTGCATTGTGCCTTTTGTATTTAATTCCGATGCAATTTCTGTGTTTCATTGTCAATAAGAAGGTCAGAGGGATACAGTATACCTGAAGTGAAGCAACGGAATCTGTAACTAGTGTCACAGGAATGGTTCAAAACATAGACAGTAAGATGAGCCAGCCTTCTTGTACTTGAGTCGCCATTGTGCCTTTTCTATTTAATTCCAATGCAATTTCTGTGTTTCTTCGTCAATAAGGAGGTCAGAGGGATACAGTGAACCTAAAGAGAAGCATCGGAATCTATAACTAGTGTCACAGGAAAGGTTCAAAGCATAGACAGTAAGAAGAGCCAATCTTCTTGTACTTGAGTCGGCATTGTGCCTTTTGTATTTGATTCCAATGCAATTTCTGTGTTTCATCGTCAATAAGAAGGTCAGAGGGATACAGTAAACGTGAAGTGAAGCATCGGAATCTATAACTAGTGTCACAGGATTGGTTTACAACTTAGACAGTAAGAAGAGTCAGTCTTCTTGTACTTAAGTCGGCATTGTGCCTATTGCATTTAATTCCGATGCAATTTCTGTATTTCATCGTCAATAAGAAAGTCAGAGGTATACAGTAAACCTGAAGTGAAGCATCGGAATCAATAACTAGTGTCACAGGAATAGTTCTAACATAGACAGTAAGTAGAGTCAGTTTCTTGTACATAAGTCGGCATTGTGATTTTTGTATTTAACTCCGATGCAATTTCTGTGTTTCATCGTCAATAAGAAGGTCAGATAAATACAGTAAACCTGAAGTGAAGCATCGGAATCTATAACTAGTGTCACAGGAATGGTTCAAAACATAGACAGCAAGAAGTGTCAGTTTACTTGTAATTAATTCGGCATTGTGTCTTTTGTATTTAATTCCGTTGCAATTTCTGTGTTTCATCGTCTATAAGAAGGTCAGACGGATACAGTAAACCGGAAGTGAAGCATCGGAATCTATAAATAGTGTCACAGGAATGGTTGAAAACATAGACAGTAAGAAGAGTCAGTTTTCTCGTACTTAAGTCGGCATTGTGCATTGTGTATTTAATTCCGATGCAATTTCTTTGTTTCATCGTCAATAAGAAGGTCAAAGGGATACAGTAAACCTGAAGTAAAGCGTCGGAATCTAAAACCGCTCTCACAGGAAAGGTTCAAAACATAGACAGTAAGAAGAGTCGGTTTTCTTGTACTTAAGTCGGCATTGTGCCTTTTCTATTTAATTCCGATGCAATTTCTGTGTTTCATCGTCAATAAGAAGGTCACAGGGATACTGTAAACCGGAAGTGAAGCATCGGAAACTATAACTAGTATCACAGGAATGGTTCAAAACATAGACAGTAAGAAGAATCAGTTTTCTTCTACTTCAGGCGCCATTGTGCCCTTTCTATTTAATTCCGATGCAATTTCTGTGTTTCATCGTCAATAAGAAGGTTAGAGGGATACAGTTAACCTGAAGTGAAGCAACGGAATCTTTAACTAGTGTCACAGGAATGGTTTAAAACATAGACAGTAAGATGAGGCAGCCTTCTTGTACTTGAGTCGACGTTGTACCTTTTGTATTTAATTCCGACGAAATTTCTGTGTTACATCGTCAATAAGGTGGTTAGAGGGATACAGTGAACCTGAAGAGAAGCATCGGAATCCATAACTAGTGTCACAGAAATGATTCAAAACATAGACAGTAATAAGAGCCGGTCTTCTTGTACTTGAGTCGGCATTGTACCGTTTGTATTTAATTCCGATGCAATTTCTGTGTTTCATCTTCAATAAGAAGGTCAGAGGGATACAGTAAATTGGAAGTGAAGCATCGGAATCTATATCTAGTGTCACAGGAATGGTTCAAAACATAGACAGTAAAATGAGCCAGCCTTCTTGTACTTGAGTCGCCATTGTACCTTTTCTATTTAATTCCAATGCAATTTCTGTGTTTCTTCGTCAATAAGGTGGTCAGAGGGATACAGTGAACCTTAAGAGAAGCATCGGAATCTATAACTAGTGCCACAGGAAAGGTTCAAAGCATAGACAGTAAGAAGAGCCAATCTTCTTGTACTTGAGCCGGCATTGTGCCTTTTGTATTTAATTCCAATGCAATTTCTGTGTTTCATCGTCAATAAGGAGGTCACAGGGATACAGTAAACGTGAAATGATGCATCGGAATCTATAACTAGTGTCACAGGAATGGTTCAAAGCATAGACAATAAGAAGAGTCAGTCTTCTTGTAATTAAGTCGGCATTGTGCCTCTTGTATTTAATTCCGATGCAATTTCTGTGTTTCATCGACAATGAGAAAGTCAGAGGGATACAGTAAACCTGAAGTGAAGCATCGGAATCAATAACTAGTGTCACAGGAATGGTTCAAATCATAGACACTAAGAAGAGTCAGTTTTCTTGTACTTAAGTCGGCATTGTGTCTTTTGTATTTAATTCCGATGCAATTGCTGTGTTTCATCGTCCATAAGAAGGTCGGAGGGATACAGTAAACCTGAAGTGAAGCATCGGAATCTATAATCAGTGTCACAGCAATGGTTCAAAACATAGACAGTACGATGAGTCAGTTTTCTTGTACTTCAGTCGGTATTGTGCATTTTGTATTTAATTCCCATGCCATTTCTGTGTTTCATCGTCAATAAGAAGGTCAAAGGGATACAGTAAACCTGAAGTGAAGCGTCGGAATCTGAAACCGGTCTCACAGGAAAGGTTCAAACCATAGACAGTAAGAAGAGTCAGTTTTCTTGTACTTAAGTCGGCATTGTGCCTTTTGTATTTAATTCCGATGCAATTTCTGTGTTTCATCGTCAATAAGAAGGTCAGAGGGATACAGTAAACCTGAAGTGAAGCATCGGAATCTATAACTAGTGTCACAGGAATGGTTCAAAACATAGACAGTAAGAAGAGTCAGTTTTCTTGTCCTTAAGTCACCATTGTGCCTTTTGTATTTAATTCCGATGCAATTTCTGTGTTTCATCGTCAATAAGAAGGTCAGAGGGATACAGTAAACCTGAAGTGAAGCATTGGAAACTACAACTAGTATCACAGGAATGGTTCAAAACATAGACAGTAAGAAGAGTCAATTTTCTTGTACTTAAGTCGGCATTGTGCCTTTTCTATTTAATTCCGAAACAATTTCTGTGTTTCATCGTCAATAAGAAGATCAGAGGGATACAGTAAACCTGAAATGATGCATCGGCATCTATAACTAGTGTCACAGGAATGGTTCAAAGCATAGACAATAAGAAGAGTCAGTCTTCTTGTACTTAAGTCGGCATTGTGCCTCTTTTATTTAATTCCGATGCAATTTCTGTGTTTCATCGACAATGAGACAGTCAGAGGGATACAGTAAACCTGAAATGAAGCATCGGAATCTATAACTAGTGTCACAGGGAGGGTTCAAATTATAGTCAGTAAGAGGAGTCAGTTTTTTTGTACTTAAGTAGGCATTGTGCCTTTTGAATTTAATTCCGATGCAATTTCTGTGCTTCATCGTCAATAAGAAGGTCAGAAGGATACAGTAAACCTGAAGTGAAGCATCGGAATATATAACTAGTGTCACAGGAATGGTTCAAAAGTATAGATAGTAAGAAGAGTCAGTTTTCTTGTACCTAAGTCGGCATTGTGCATTTTCTATTTAATTCCGATGCAATTTCTGTGTTTCATCGTCAATAAGGTCAGAGGGATACAGTAAACCTGAAGTGAAGCAACGGAATCTATAACTAGTGTCACAGGAATGGTTTAAAATATAGACAGTAAGATGAGCCAGCCTTCTTGTACTTGAGTCGGTATTGTGCGTTTTGTATTTTATTCCGATGCAATTTCTGTGTTTCATCGTCAATATGGAGGTTAGAGGGATACAGTGAACCTGAAGTGAAGCATCGTAATCTATAACTAGTGTCACAGGAATGGTTCAAAACATAGACAGTAAGAAGAGCCGGCCTTATGGTACTTGTTTCGGCATTGCGCTTTTTGTATTTAATTCCGATGCAATTTCTGTGTTTCATCGTCAATAAGAAGGTCAGAGGGATACAGTAAATTTGAAGTGAAGCATCGGAATCTATAACTAGTGTCACAAGAATGGTTGAAAACATAGACAGTAGGAAGAGTCAGTTATCTTGAACATAAGTCTGCATTGTGCCTTTTGTATTTAATTCCGATGCAATTTCTGTGTTTCATTGTCAATAAGAAGGTCAGAGGGATACAGTATACCTGAAGTGAAGCAACGGAATCTGTAACTAGTGTCACAGGAATGGTTCAAATCATAGACAGTAAGATGAGCCAGCCTTCTTGTACTTGAGTCGCCATTGTGCCTTTTCCATTTAATTCCAATGCAATTTCTGTGTTTCTTCGTCAATAAGGAGGTCAGAGGGATACAGTGAACCTTAAGAGAAGCATCGGAATCTATAACTAGTGCCACAGGAAAGGTTCAAAGCATAGACAGTAAGAAGAGCCAATCTTCTTGTACTTGAGTCGGCATTGTGCCTTTTGTATTTAATTCCAATGAAATTTCTATGTTTCATCGTCAATAAGAAGGTCAGAGGGATACAGTAAACGTGAAGTGAAGCATCGGAATCTATAACTAGTGTCACAGGAATGGTTTACAACTTAGACAGTAAGAAGTGTCAGTCTTCTTGTACTGAAGTCGGCATTGTGCCTATTGCATTTAATTCCGATGCAATTTCTGTATTTCATCGTCAATAAGAAAGCCAAAGGTATACAGTAAACCTGAAGTGAAGCATCGGAATCAATAACTAGTGCCACAGGAATAGTTCTAACATAGACAGTAAGTAGAGTCAGTTTCTTGTACATAAGTCGGCATTGTGATTTTTGTATTTAACTCCGATGCAATTTCTGTGTTTCATCGTCAATAAGAAGGTCAGATAAATACAGTAAACCTGAAGTGAAGCATCGGAATCTATAACTAGTGTCACAGGAATGGTTCAAAACATAGGCAGTAAGAAGTGTCAGTTTACTTGTACTTAATTCGGCATTGTGTCTTTTGTATTTAATTCCGATGCAATTTCTGTGTTTCATCGTCTATAAGAAGGTCAGACGGATACAGTAAACCGGAAGTGAAGCATCGGAATCTATAAATAGTGTCACAGGAATGGTTTTAAAACATAGACAGTAAGAAGAGTCAGTTTTCTCGTACTTAAGTCGGCATTGTGCATTGTGTATTTAATTCCGATGCAATTTTTGTGTTTCATCGTCAATAAGAAGGTCAAAGGGATACAGTAAACCTGAAGTAAAGCGTCGGAATCTAAAACCGGTCTCACAGGAAAGGTTCAAAACATAGACAGTAAGAAGAGTCAGTTTTCTTGTACTTAAGTCGGCATTGTGCCTTTTCTATTTAATTCCGATGCAATTTCTGTGTTTCATCGTCAATAAGAAGGTTAGAGAGATACAGTTAACCTGAAGTGAAGCAACGGAATCTTTAACTAGTGTCACAGGAATGGTTTAAAACATAGACAGTAAGATGAGGCAGCCTTCTTGTACTTGAGTCGACGTTGTACCTTTTGTATTTAATTCCGATGAAATTTCTGTGTTACATCGTCAATAAGGAGGTTAGACGGATACAGTGAACCTGAAGAGAAGCATCGGAATCTATAACTAGTGTCACAGGAATGATTCAAATCATAGACAGTAATAAGAGCCGGTCTTCTTGTACTTGAGTCGGCATTGTACCGTTTGTATTTAATTCCGATGCAATTTCTGTGTTTCATCTTCAATAATAAGGTCAGAGGGATACAGTAAATTGGAAGTGAAGCATCGGAATCTATATCTAGTGTCACAGGAATGGTTCAAAACATAGACAGTAAAATGAGCCAGCCTTCTTGTACTTGAGTCGCCATTGTACCTTTTCTATTTAATTCCAATGCAATTTCTGTGTTTCTTCGTCAATAAGGTGGTCAGAGGGATACAGTGAACCTTAAGAGAAGCATCGGAATCTATAACTAGTGCCACAGGAAAGGTTCAAAGCATAGACAGTAAGAAGAGCCAATCTTCTTGTACTTGAGCCGGCATTGTGCCTTTTGTATTTAATTCCAATGCAATTTCTGTGTTTCATCGTCAATAAGGAGGTCACAGGGATACAGTAAACGTGAAATGATGCATCGGAATCTATAACTAGTGTCACAGGAATGGTTCAAAGCATAGACAATAAGAAGAGTCAGTCTTCTTGTAATTAAGTCGGCATTGTGCCTCTTGTATTTAATTCCGATGCAATTTCTGTGTTTCATCGACAATGAGAAAGTCAGAGGGATACAGTAAACCTGAAGTGAAGCATCGGAATCAATAACTAGTGTCACAGGAATGGTTCAAATCATAGACACTAAGAAGAGTCAGTTTTCTTGTACTTAAGTCGGCATTGTGTCTTTTGTATTTAATTCCGATGCAATTGCTGTGTTTCATCGTCCATAAGAAGGTCGGAGGGATACAGTAAACCTGAAGTGAAGCATCGGAATCTATAATCAGTGTCACAGCAATGGTTCAAAACATAGACAGTACGATGAGTCAGTTTTCTTGTACTTCAGTCGGTATTGTGCATTTTGTATTTAATTCCCATGCCATTTCTGTGTTTCATCGTCAATAAGAAGGTCAAAGGGATACAGTAAACCTGAAGTGAAGCGTCGGAATCTGAAACCGGTCTCACAGGAAAGGTTCAAACCATAGACAGTAAGAAGAGTCAGTTTTCTTGTACTTAAGTCGGCATTGTGCCTTTTGTATTTAATTCCGATGCAATTTCTGTGTTTCATCGTCAATAAGAAGGTCAGAGGGATACAGTAAACCTGAAGTGAAGCATCGGAATCTATAACTAGTGTCACAGGAATGGTTCAAAACATAGACAGTAAGAAGAGTCAGTTTTCTTGTCCTTAAGTCGCCATTGTGCCTTTTGTATTTAATTCCGATGCAATTTCTGTGTTTCATCGTCAATAAGAAGGTCAGAGGGATACAGTAAACCTGAAGTGAAGCATTGGAAACTACAACTAGTATCACAGGAATGGTTCAAAACATAGACAGTAAGAAGAGTCAATTTTCTTGTACTTAAGTCGGCATTGTGCCTTTTCTATTTAATTCCGAAACAATTTCTGTGTTTCATCGTCAATAAGAAGGTCAGAGGGATACAGTAAACCTGAAATGATGCATCGGCATCTATAACTAGTGTCACAGGAATGGTTCAAAGCATAGACAATAAGAAGAGTCAGTCTTCTTGTACTTAAGTCGGCATTGTGCCTCTTTTATTTAATTCCGATGCAATTTCTGTGTTTCATCGACAATGAGACAGTCAGAGGGATACAGTAAACCTGAAATGAAGCATCGGAATCTATAACTAGTGTCACAGGAAGGGTTCAAATTATAGTCAGTAAGAGGAGTCAGTTTTTTTGTACTTAAGTAGGCATTGTGCCTTTTGAATTTAATTCCGATGCAATTTCTGTGCTTAATCGTCAATAAGAAGGTCAGAAGGATACAGTAAACCTGAAGTGAAGCATCGGAATATATAACTAGTGTCACAGGAATGGTTCAAAAGTATAGATAGTAAGAAGAGTCAGTTTTCTTGTACCTAAGTCGGCATTGTGCATTTTCTATTTAATTCCGATGCAATTTCTGTGTTTCATCGTCAATAAGGTCAGAGGGATACAGTAAACCTGAAGTGAAGCAACGGAATCTATAACTAGTGTCACAGGAATGGTTCAAAATATAGACAGTAAGATGAGCCAGCCTTCTTGTACTTGAGTCGGTATTGTGCGTTTTGTATTTTATTCCGATGCAATTTCTGTGATTCATCGTCAATATGGAGGTTAGAGGGATACAGTGAACCTGAAGTGAAGCATCGTAATCTATAACTAGTGTCACAGGAATGGTTCAAAACATAGACAGTAAGAAGAACCGGCCTTATGGTACTTGTTTCGGCATTGCGCTTTTTGTATTTAATTCCGATGCAATTTCTGTGTTACATCGTCAATAAGAAGGTCAGAGGGATACAGTAAATTTGAAGTGAAGCATCGGAATCTATAACTAGTGTCACAAGAATGGTTGAAAACATAGACAGTAGGAAGAGTCAGTTATCTTGAACATAAGTCTGCATTGTGCCTTTTGTATTTAATTCCGATGCAATTTCTGTGTTTCATTGTCAATAAGAAGGTCAGAGGGATACAGTATACCTGAAGTGAAGCAACGGAATCTGTAACTAGTGTCACAGGAATGGTTCAAATCATAGACAGTAAGATGAGCCAGCCTTCTTGTACTTGAGTCGCCATTGTGCCTTTTCTATTTAATTCCAATGCAATTTCTGTGTTTCTTCGTCAATAAGGAGGTCAGAGGGATACAGTGAACCTTAAGAGAAGCATCGGAATCTATAACTAGTGCCACAGGAAAGGTTCAAAGCATAGACAGTAAGAAGAGCCAATCTTCTTGTACTTGAGTCGGCATTGTGCCTTTTGTATTTAATTCCAATGAAATTTCTGTGTTTCATCGTCAATAAGAAGGTCAGAGGGATACAGTAAACGTGAAGTGAAGCATCGGAATCTATAACTAGTGTCACAGGAATGGTTTACAACTTAGACAGCAAGAAGTGTCAGTCTTCTTGTACTTAAGTCGGCATTGTGCCTATTGCATTTAATTCCGATGCAATTTCTGTATTTCATCGCCAATAAGAAAGCCAAAGGTATACAGTAAACCTGAAGTGAAGCATCGGAATCAATAACTAGTGCCACAGGAATAGTTCTAACATAGACAGTAAGTAGAGTCAGTTTCTTGTACATAAGTCGGCATTGTGATTTTTGTATTTAACTCCGATGCAATTTCTGTGTTTCATCGTCAATAAGAAGGTCAGATAAATACAGTAAACCTGAAGTGAAGCATCGGAATCTATAACTAGTGTCACAGGAATGGTTCAAAACATAGGCAGTAAGAAGTGTCAGTTTACTTGTACTTAATTCGGCATTGTGTCTTTTGTATTTAATTCCGATGCAATTTCTGTGTTTCATCGTCTATAAGAAGGTCAGACGGATACAGTAAACCGGAAGTGAAGCATCGGAATCTATAAATAGTGTCACAGGAATGGTTGAAAACATAGACAGTAAGAAGAGTCAGTTTTCTCGTACTTATGTCGGCATTGTGCATTGTGTATTTAATTCCGATGCAATTTTTGTGTTTCATCGTCAATAAGAAGGTCAAAGGGATACAGTAAACCTGAAGTAAAGCGTCGGAATCTAAAACCGGTCTCACAGGAAAGGTTCAAAACATAGACAGTAAGAAGAGTCAGTTTTCTTGTACTTAAGTCGGCATTGTGCCTTTTCTATTTAATTCCGATGCAATTTCTGTGTTTCATCGTCAATAAGAAGGTTAGAGGGATACAGTTAACCTGAAGTGAAGCAACGGAATCTTTAACTAGTGTCACAGGAATGGTTTAAAACATAGACAGTAAGATGAGGCAGCCTTCTTGTACTTGAGTCGACGTTGTACCTTTTGTATTTAATTCCGATGAAATTTCTGTGTTACATCGTCAATAAGGAGGTTAGACGGATACAGTGAACCTGAAGATAAGCATCGGAATCTATAACTAGTGTCACAGGAATGATTCAAAACATAGACAGTAATAAGAGCCGGTCTTCTTGTACTTGAGTCGGCATTGTACCGTTTGTATTTAATTCCGATGCAATTTCTGTGTTTCATCTTCAATAATAAGGTCAGAGGGATACAGTAAATTGGAAGTGAAGCATCGGAATCTATATCTAGTGTCACAGGAATGGTTCAAAACATAGATTGTAAGAAGAGTCAGTTTTCTTGTACTTAAGTCGGCATTGTGCCTTTTCTATTTAATTTCGATGCAATTTCTGTGTTTCATCGTCAATAAGGTCAGAGGGATGCAGTAAACCTGAAGTGAAGCATCGGAATCTATAACTAGTGTCACAGGAGTAATTTAAAACATAGACAGTAAGAAGAGTCAGTTTTCGTGTTCTTAAGTCGGCATTGTGCCTTTTGTATTTAATTCCGATGCAATTTCTGTGTTTCATCGTCAATAAGAAGGTCAGAGGGATACAGTAAACCCGAAGTGAAGAATCGCAATCTATAATTGGTGTCACAGGAATGGTTAAAACATAGACAGTAAGAAGAGTCAGTTTTCTTGTACTTACGTCGGCATTGTGCTCTTTGTATTTAATTCCGATGCAATTTCTGTGTTTCATCGTCAATAAGAAGGTCAGAGGGATACAGTAAACCTGAAGTGAAGCATCGGAATCTATAACTAGTGTCCCTGGAATGGTTAAAAACATAGACAGTAAGAAGAGTCAGTTTTCTTGTACTTAAGTCGGCATTGTGCCTTTTCTATTTAATGGCGACGCAATTTCTGTGTTTCATCGTCAATCAGAAGGTCGGAGGGATACAGTAAACCTGAAGTGAAGCATCGGAATCTATAACTAGTGTCACAGGAGTGGTTCAAAACATAGACAGTAAGAAGAGTCAGTTTTCTTGTACTTAAGTCGACATTGCGCCCTTAGTATTTAATTCCGATGCAATTTTTGTGTTTCATCGTCAATAAGAAGGTCAGAGGGATACAGTAAACCTGAAGTGAAGCATCGGAAACTATAACTAGTATCACAGGAATGGTTCAAACATAGACAGTAAGAAGAGTCAGTTTTCTTGTCCTTAAGTCGGCATTGTGCCTTTTCTATTTAATTCCGATGATATTTCTGTGTTTCATCGTCAATACGAAAGTTAGAGGGATACAGTAAACCTGAAGTGAGGCAACGGAATCTATAACTAGTGTCACAGGAATGGTTCAAAACATAGACAGTAAGATGAGCCATATTTCTTGTATTTGAGTCGGTATTGTGCCTTTTGTATTTAATTCCGATGAAATTTCTGTGTTTCATCGTCAATAAGGAGGTTAGAGGGATACAGTGAACCTGAAGTGAAGCATCGGAATCTATAACTAGTGTCACAGGAATGGTTCAAAACAGAGAGAGTAAGAAGAGCCGGTCTTCTTGTACTTGAGTCGGCATTGTGCCTTTTGTATTTAATTCCGATGCTATTTCTGTGTTTCATCGTCCATAAGAAGGTCGGAGGGATACAGAAAACCTGAAGTGAAGCATCGGAATCTATAACTAGTGTCACAGGAATGGTTCAAAACATAGACAGTAAGAAGAGTCAGTTTTCTTGTACTTAAGTAGGCATTGTGCCTTTTGTATTGAATTCCGATGCAATTTCTGTGTTTCATCGTCAATAAGAGAGTCAGAGGGATACAGTAAACCTGAAGTGAAGCATCGGAATCTATAACTAGTGTCCCTGGAATGGTTAAAAACATAGACAGTAAGAAGAGTCAGTTTTCTTGTACTTAAGTCGGCTTTGTGCCTTTTCTATTTAATTGCGATGAAATTTCTGTGTTTCATCGTCAATCAGAAGGTCGTAGGGATACAGTAAACGTGAAGTGAAGCATCGGAATCTGTAACTAGTGTCACAGGAATGGTTCAAAACATATACAGTAAGAAAACTCAGTTTTATTGCACTTAAGTAGGCATTGTGCCTTTTCTATTTAATTCCGATGCAATTTCTGTGTTTCATCGTCAATAAGAAGGTCAGAGGGATACAGTAAACCTGAAGTGAAGCTTCGTAAACTATAACTAGTGTCAGAGGAATGGTTCAAAACATAGACAGTAAGAAGAGTCAGTTTACTTTTACTTAAATCGGCATTGTGTCTTTTGTATTTAATTCCGATGCAATTTCTGTGTTTCATCGTCTATAAGAAGATCAGAGGGATACAGTAAACCTGAAGTGAAGCATCGGAATCTATAACTAGTGTCACAGGAATGGCTCAAAACATAGACAGAAAGAAGAGTCATTTTACTTGTACTTAAGTCGGTATTGTGCATTTTGTATTTAATTCCAAAGCAATTTCTGTGTTTCATCGTCAATAAGAAGGTCAGAGGGATACAGTAAACCTGAAGTGAAGCATCGGAATCTGTAACTAGAATCACAGTAAAAGTTTCAAAACATAGACTGTAAGAAGAGTCAGTCTTCTTTTACTTAAGTCGGCATTGTGCCTTTTGTATTTAGTTCCGATCCTATTTCTGTGCTTCATCGTCAATACGAAGGTCAGAGGGATACAGTAAACCTGAAGTGAAGCATCGGAATCTATAACTAGTGTCACAGGAATAGTTCAAACATAGACAGTAAGAAGAGTCAGTTTACTTGTACTTAGGTCGGCATTGTGTCATTTGTATTTAATTCCGATCCAATTTCTGTGTTTCATCGTCAATAAGAAGGTGAGAGGGCTACAGTAACCCTGAAGTGAAGCATCGGACTCTATAAGTTGTGTCACAGAAATGGTTCAAAACATAGACAGTAAGACGAGTCAGTTTTCTTGTACTTAAGTCGACATTGCGCCCTTAGTATTTAATTCCGATGCAATTTCTGTGTTTCATCGTCAATAAGAAGGTCAGAGGGATACAGTAAACCTGAAGTGAAGCATCGGAAACTATAACTAGTATCACAGGAATGGTTCAAAACATAGACAGTAAGAAGAGTCAGTTTTCTTGTACTTAAGTCGGCATTGTGCCTTTTCTATTTAATTCCGATGATATTTCTGTGTTTCATCGTCAATAAGAAAGTTAGAGGGATACAGTAAACCTGAAGTGAAGCAACGGAATCTATAACTAGTGTCACAGGAATGGTTCAAAACATAGACAGTAAGATGAGCCAGCCTTCTTGTTTTTGAGTCGGCATTGTGCCTTTTGTATTTAATTCCGATGAAATTTCTGTGTTTCATCGTCAATAAGGAGGTTAGAGGGATGCAGTGAACCTGAAGTGAAGAATCGGAATTTATAACTAGTGTCACAGGAATGGTTCAAATCAGAGACAGTAGGAAGAGCCGGTCTTCTTGTACTTGAGTCGGCATTGTGCCTTTTGTATTTAATTCCGATGCTATTTCTGTGTTTCATCGTCCATAAGAAGGTCGGAGGGATACAAAAAACCTGAAGTGAAGCATCGGAAACTATAACTAGTGTCACAGGAACGGTTCAAAACATAGACAGTAAGAAGAGTCAGTTTTCTGTACTTAAGTAGGCATTGTGCCTTTTGTATTGAATTCCGATGCAATTTCTGTGTTTCATCGTCAATAAGAGAGTCAGAGGGATACAGTAAACCTGAAGTGAAGCATCGGAATCTATAACTAGTGTCCCTGGAATGGTTAAAAACGTAGACAGTAAGAAGAGTCAGTTTTCTTGTACTTAAGTCGGCTTTGTGCTTTTTCTATTTAATTGCGATGCAATTTCAGTGTTTCATCGTCAATCAGAAGCTCGGAGGGATACAGTAAACCTGAAGTGAAGCATCGGAATCTGTAACTAGTGTCACAGGAATGGTTCAAAACATATACAGTAAGAAAAGTCAGTTTTATTGTACTTAAGTAGGCATTGTGCCTTTTGTATTGAATTCCGATGCAATTTCTGTGTTTCATCGTCAATAAGAGAGTCAGAGGGATACAGTAAACCTGAAGTGAAGCATCGGAATCTATAACTAGTGTCCCTGGAATGGTTAAGAACATAGACAGTAAGAAGAGTCAGTTTTCTTGTACTTAAGTTGGCTTTGTGCTTTTTCTATTTAATTGCGATGCAATTTCTGTGTTTCATCGTCAATCAGAAGGTCGGAGGGATACAGTAACCCTGAAGTGAAGCATCGGAATCTATAAGTAGTGTCACAGGAATGGTTCAAAACATAGACAGTAAGAAGAGTCAGTTTTCTTGTACTTAAGTCGGCATTGTGCCCTTAGTATTTAATTCCGATGCAATTTCTGTGTTTCATCGTCAACAAGAAGGTCAGAGGGATACAGTAAACCGGAAGTGAAGCATCAGAATCTATAACTAATGTCACAGGAATGGTTCAAAACTTTGACAGTAAGAAGAGCCAGTTTTCTTGTACTTAAATCGGCATTGTGCCTGTTGTATTTGATTCCGATGCAATTTCTGTGTTTCATCGTCAATAAGAAGGTGAGAGGGATCCAGTAAACCTGCAGTGAAGCATTGGAATCTATAACTAGTGTCACAGGAATGGTTCAAAACATAGACAGTAAGAAGAGTCAGTTTTCTAGTACTTTAGTAACCATTGTGCCTTTTCTATTTAATTCCGATGCAATTTCTGTGTTTCGTCGTCAATAAGAAGGTCAGAGGGATACAGTAAACCTAAAGTGAAGCATCGGAATCTATAACTAGTGTCACAGGAGTGGTTCAAAACATAGACAATTAGAAGAGTCAGTTTTCGTGTTCTGAAGTCAGCATTGTGACTTTTGTATTTCATTCCGATGCAATTTCTGTGTTTCATCGTCAATCAGAAGGTCGGAGGGATACAGTAAACCTGAAGTGAAGCATCGGAAACTGTAAGTAGTGTCACAGGAATGGTTCAAAACATAGACAGTAAGAAGAGTCAGTTTTCTTGTACGTAAGTAGGAATTGTGCCTTTTGTATTGAATTCAGATGCATATTTCTGTGTTTCATTGTCAATGAGAAGGTCGGAGGGATACAGTAAACCTGAAGTGAAGCATCGGAATCTATAACTAGTGTCACAGGAATGGTTCACAACATGGACAGTGGGAAGAGTATGTCTTCTTGTACTTAACTCGGCATTGTGCCTTTTCTATTTAATTCCGATGCAATTTCTGTGTTTCGTCGTCAATAAGAAGGTCCAAGCGATACAGTAAATGTAAAATGAAGTATCAGAATCTATAACTAGTGTCTCAGGAATGGCTCAAAACATAGACAGTAAGAAGAGTCCGTCTTCCTGCAATTAAGTCGGCATTGTGCCTCTTGTATTTAATTCCGTTGCAATTGCTGTGTATCATCGTCGATAAGAAGGTCCAAGGGATACAGTAAACCTTAAGTGAAGCATCGAAATCTATAACTAGCGTCACAGGAATGGTGCCAAACAGACACAGTAGGAAGAGTCAGTCTTCTTGTACTTAAGTCGGCATTGTGCCTTTTCCATTTAATTCCGATGCAAATTCAGTGTTTCGTCGTCAATACGAAGGTCCAAGGGATGCAGTAAACCTGAAGTGAAGCATCGGAATCTATAACTAGTGTCACAGGAATAGTCCAAAACATAGACAGTGAGAAGAGTCAGTCCTCTTGTACTTAAGTCGGCATTGTGCCTTGTCTATTTAATTCCGATGCAATTTCTGTGTTACATCGACAATAAGAATGTCAGAGGGATACTGTAAACCTGAAGTGAAGCATCGGAATCTCTAACTAGTGTCACAGGATCGGTTCAAAACATAGACACTAGGAAGAGTCAGTCTTCTTGTACTTAATTCGGCATTGTTCCTTTTGTATTTAATTCCGATGCAATTTCTGTGTTTCATCATCAATAAGAAGGTCCAAGGAATACAGTAAACCTGAAGTGAAGCATCGGAATCTATAACTAGTGTCACAGGAATTGTTCAAATCATAGACCGTAAGAAGAGTCAGCCTTCTTGTACTTAAGTCGGCATTGTGCCTTTTGTATTTAATTCTGATGCTATTTCTGTGTTTCATCGAAAATAAGAAGGTCAGAGGGATACAGTAAACCTGAAGTGAAGGATCGGAATCTATAACTAGTGTCACTGGAATGGTTCTAAACATTGACAGTATGAAGAGTCAGTCTTCTTGTACTTAAGTCGGCATTGTGCCTTTTGTATCTAATTCCGATGCAATTTCTGTTTTTCATCGTCAATAAGAGGGTCCAAGGGATACAATAAACATATAGTGAAGCATCGGAATCTAAAACTGGTATCACAGGAAATGTTCAAATCATAGTCAGTAAGAGGAGTCAGTCTTGTTATACTTAAGTCGGCATTGTGCCTTTTCTACTTAATTCCGATGGTATTTCTGTGTTTCGTCGTCAATAAGAAGGTCCACGGGATACAGTAAACCTGAAGTGAAGCATCGAAATCTAAAACCGGTCTCACAGGAAAGGTTCAAAGCATAGAGAGTAAGAAGAGCCAGTGAACTTGTATTTGAGTCGGCATTGTGCCTTTTGTATTTAATTCCGATGCAATTACTGTGTTTCAACGTGAATAAGAAGGTCAGAGGGATACAGTAAACCGGAAGTCAAGCATCAGAATCTATAACTAGTGTCACAGGAATGGTTAAAACATAGACAGTAGGAAGAGTCAGTCTTCTTGTACTTAAGTCGGCATTGTGCCTTTTGTATCTAATTCCGATGCAATTTCTGTTTTTCATCGTCAATAAGAGGGTCCAAGGGATACAATAAACATATAGTGAAGCATCGGAATCTAAAACTGGTATCACAGGAAATGTTCAAATCATAGTCAGTAAGAGGAGTCAGTCTTGTTATACTTAAGTCGGCATTGTGCCTTTTCTATTTAATTCCGATGCAATTTCTGTGTTTCATCGACAATAAGAATGTCAGAGGGATACAGTAAACCTGAAGTGAAGCATCGGAATCTCTAACTAGTGTCACAGGAACGGTTCAAAACATAGACACTAGGAAGAGTCAGTCTTCTTGTACTTAATTCGGCATTGTGCCTTCTGTATTTAATTCCGATGCAATTTCTGTGTTTCATCGTCGATAAGGAGGTCCAAGGGATACAGTAAACCTGAAGTGAACCATCGGAATCTATAACTAGTGTCACAGGAATGGTTCAAAACATAAACAGTGAGAGGAGTCAGTCCTCTTGTACTTAAGTCTGCATTGTGACTTTTGTATTTAATTCCGATGCAATTTCTGTGTTTCATTGTCAATAAGCAGGTCCAAGGGATACGGTAAACATTTAGTGAAGCATCGGAATGTAAAACTGGTCTCACATTAAATGTTCAAATCATAGTCAGTAAGAAGAGTCAGTCTTCTTATACTTAAGTCGGCATTGTGCCTTTACTACTTAATTCCGATGCAATTTCTGTGTTTCGTCGTCAATAAGAAGGTCCACGGGATACTGTAAACATGAAGTGAAGCATCGGAATTTAAAACCGGTCTCACAGGAAAGGTTCAAAACATAGAGAGTAAGAAGAGCCAGTCATCTTGTATTTGAGTCGGCATTGTGCCTTTTGTATTTAATTCCGATGCAATTTCTGTGTTTCATCGTCAATAAGAAGGTCAGAGGGATACAGTAAACCTGAAGTCAAGCATCGGAATCTATAACTAGTGTCCCTGGAATGGTTAAAATATAGACAGTTTGAAGAGTCAGTCTTCTTGTATTTAAGTCGGCATTGTGCCTTTTGTATTTAATTCCGATGCAATTTCTGTGTTTCATCGTTAATACGTAGGTCCTAGGGATACAGTAAACATATAGTGAAGCATCGGAATCTAAATCTGGTCTCACAGGAAATCTTCACAACATAGTCAGTAAGAAGAGTGAGTCTTCTTGTACTTAAGTCGGCATTGTGCTTTTTGAATTTAATTCCTATGCAATTACTGTGTTTCATCGTCAATAAGAAGGTCAGAGGGATACAGTAAATTTGAAGTGAAACATCGTAATCGATAACTATTGTTACAGCATTTTTACAAAACATAGGCTGAAAGAAGAGTCAGTCTTCTTGTACATAATACGGCATTGTGCCTTTTCTATATAATTCCGATGCAGTATCTGTGTTTCATCGACAATAAGAATGTTAGAGGGATACAGTAAACCTGAAGTGAAGCATCGGAATCTATAACTAGTGTTGCAGGAACGGTTCAAAATATAGACACCAGGAAGAGTCAGTCTTCTTGTACTTAAGTCGGCATTGTGCATTTTCTATTTAATTCCGATGAAATTTCTGTGTTTCGGCGTCAATAAGAAGGTCCAAGCGATACACTAAACCTGAAGTGAAGCATTGGAATCTATAACAAGTATTACAGGGATGGTTCAAAACATAGACTGTGAGAAGAGTCAGTCTTCTTGTACTTAAGTCGGCATTGTGCCTTTTCTATTTAATTCCGATGCAATTTCTGTGTTTCATCATCAAAAAGAAGGTCCAAGGGATACAGTAAACCTGAAGTGAAGCATCGGAATCTATAACTAGTGTCACAGGAATTGTTCAAATCATAGACCGTAAGAAGAGTCAGTCTTCTTGTACTTAAGTCGGCATTGTGCCTTTTGTATTTAATTCTGATGCTATTTCTGTGTTTCATCGAAAATAAGAAGGTCAGAGGGATACAGTAAACCTGAAGTGAAGCATCGGAATCCATAACTAGTGTCACTGGAATGGTTCTAAACATTGACAGTATGAAGAGTCAGTCTTCTTGTACTTAAGTCGGCATTGTGCCCTTTGTATTTAATTCCGATGCAATTTCTGTTTTTCATCGTCAATAAGAAGGTCCAAGGGATACAATAAACATATAGTGAAGCATCGGAATCTAAAACTGGTCTCACAGGAAATGTTCAAATCATAGTCAGTAAGAGGAGTCAGTCTTCTTATACTTAAGTCGGCATTGTGCCTTTTCTACTTAATTCCGATGCTATTTCTGTGTTTCGTCTTCAATAAGAAGGTCCACGGGATACAGTAAACCTGAAGTAAAGCATCGAAATCTAAAACCGGTCTCACAGGAAAGGTTCAAAGCATAGAGATTAAGAAGAGCCAGTGAACTTGTATTTGAGTCGGCATTGTGCCTTTTGTATTTAATTCCGATGCAATTTCTGTGTTTCAACGTCAATACGAAGGTCAGAGGGATACAGTAAACCTGAAATCAAGCATCAGAATCTATAACTAGTATTACAGGGATGGTTCAAAGCATAGACCGTAAGAAGAGTCAGTCTTCTTGTACTTAAGTCGGCATTGTGCCTTTTCTATTTAATTCCGATGCAATTTCTGTGTTTCGTCGTCAATAAGAAGGTCCAAGGGATGCACTAAACCTGAAGTCAAGCATCGGAATCTATAACTAGTATTACAGGGATGGTTCAAATCATAGACCGTAAGAAGAGTCAGTCTTCTTGTACTTAAGTCGGCATTGTGCCTTTTCTATTTAATTCCGATGCAATTTCTGTGTTTCGTCGTCAATAAGAAGGTCCAAGGGATGCACTAAACCTGAAGTCAAGCATCGGAATCTATAACTAGTATTACAGGGATGGTTCAAAGCATAGACCGTAAGAAGAGTCAGTCTTCTTGTACTTAAGTCGGCATTGTGCCTTTTCTATTTAATTCCGATGCAATTTCTGTGTTTCCTCGTCAATAAGAAGGTCCAAGGGATACAGTAAACCTCAAATGAAGTATCGGAATCTATAACTAGTGTCACAGGAATGGTTCAAAACATAGACAGTAAGAAGAGTCAGTCTTCCTGTACTTAAGTCGACATTGTGCGTCTTGTATTTAATTCCGTTACAATTTCTATGTTTCATCGCCGATAAGAAGGTCCAAGGGATACAGTAAACCCGAAGTGAAGCATCGGAATCTATAACTAGTGTCACAGGAATGGTTCAAAACATAAACAGTGAGAGGAGTCAGTCCTCTTGTACTTAAGTCGGCATTGTGCCTTTTGTATTTAATTCCGATGCAATTTCTGTGTTTCATCGTCGATAAGAAGGTGAGAGGGATACAGTAAACCTGAAGTGAAGCATCGGAATCTATAACTATTGTCATAGGAATGGTTCCAAACACAGACAGTAGGAAGAGTCAGTCTTCTTGTACTTATGTCGGCATTGTGCCTTTTCTATTTAATTCCGATGCAAATTCAGTCTTTCGTCGTCAATACGAAGGTCCAAGGGATGCAGTTACCCTGAAGTGAAGCATCGGAATCTATAACTAGTGTCACAGGATTGGTTCAAAATATAGACAGTGAGAAGAGTCAGTCGTCTTGTACTTAAGTCGGCATTCTGCCTTTTGTATTTAATTCCGATGCAATTTCTGTGTTTCATCGTCGATAAGAAGGTGAGAGGGATACAGTAAACCTGAAGTGAAGCATCGGAATTTATAACTAGTGTCACAGGAATGGTTCACAACATGGACAGTGGGAAGAGTCGGTCTTCTTGTACTTAACTCGGCATTGTGCCTTTTCTATTTAATTCCGATGCAATTTCTATGTTTCGTCGTCAATAAGAGGGTCCAAGGGATACAATAAACATATAGTGAAGCATCGGAATATAAAACTGGTCTCACAGTAAATGTTCACAAAATAGTCAGAAAGAAGAGTCAGTCTTCTTGTACTTAAGTCGGCATTGTGCCTTTTGTATTTAATTCCGATGCAGTTTCTGTGTTTCATCGTCAATAAGAAGATCACAGGGAATGAGTAAACCTGAAGTGAAGCATCATCGGAATCTATAAGTAGTGTCACAGGAATGGTTAAAACATAGACAGTAGGAAGAGTCAGTCTTCTTGTACTTAAGTCGGCATTGTGCCTTTTCTATTTAATTCCGATGCAATTTCTGTGTTTCATCGTCAATAAGAAGGTCCAAGGGATACAGTAAACATATAGTGAAGCATCGGAATCTAAAACTGGTCTCACAAGAAATGTTCACAACATAGTCAGTAAGAAGAGTCAGTCTTCTTGTACTTAAGTCGGCATTGTGCATTTTGTATTTAATTCCGATGCAATTTCTGTGTTTCATCAACAATAAGAAGGTCAGAGGGATACAGTAAACCTGAAGCGAAGCTTCGGAATCTATAACTAGTGTCACAGGAATGGTTCAAACATAGACAGTAGGAAGCGTCAGTCTTATTGTACTTAAGTCGGCTTTGTGCCTTTTCAATTTAATTCCGATGCAATTTCTGTGTTTCGTCGTCAATAAGAAGGTCCAAGGGATACAGTAAACCTAAAATGAAGTATCGGAATCTATAACAAGTGTCACAGGAATGGTTCAAAGCATAAACAGTGAGAGGAGTCAGTCCACTTGTACTTAAGTCGGGATTGTGCCTTTTGTATTTAATTCCGATGCAATTTCTGTGTTTCATCGTCGATAAGAGGGTGAGAGGGATACAGTAAACCTGAAGTGAAGCATCGGAATCTATAACTAGTGTCATAGGAATGGTTCCAAACACAGACAGTAGGATGAGTCAGTCTTCTTGTACTTATGTCGGCATTGTGCCTTTTTTATTTAATTCCGATGCAAATTCAGTGCTTCGTCGTCAATACGAAGGTCCAAGGGAGGCAGTAAACCTGAAGTGAAGCATCGGAATCTATATCTAGTGTCACAGGAATGGTTCAAAACATAGACAGTGGGAAGAGTCAGTCCTCTTGTACTTAAGTCGGCATTGTGCCTTTTGTATTTAATTCCGATGCAGTTTCTGTGTTTCATCGTCAATAAGAAGATCACAGGGAATCAGTAAACCTGAAGTGAAGCATCATCGGAATCTATAAGTAGTGTCACAGGAATGGTTAAAACATAGACAGTAGGAAGAGTCAGTCCTCTTGTACTTAAGTCGGCATTGTGCCTTTTCTATTTAATTCCGATGCAATTTCTGTGTTACATCGACAATAAGAATGTCAGAGGGATACTGTAAACCTGAAGTGAAGCATCGGAATCTCTAACTAGTGTCACAGGATCGGTTCAAAACATAGACACTAGGAAGAGTCAGTCTTCTTGTACTTAATTCGGCATTGTGCCTTTTGTATTTAATTCCGATGCAATTTCTATGTTTCATCATCAATAAGAAGGTCCAAGGGATACGGTAAACCTGAAGTGAAGCATCGGAATCTATAACTAGTGTCACAGGAATTGTTCAAATCATAGACCGTAAGAAGAGTCAGTCTTCTTGTACTTAAGTCGGCATTGTGCCTTTTGTATTTAATTCTGATGCTATTTCTGTGTTTCATCGAAAATAAGAAGGTCAGAGGGATACAGTAAACCTGAAGTGAAGCATCGGAATCTATAACTAGTGTCACTGGAATGGTTCTAAACATTGACAGTATGAAGAGTCAGTCTTCTTGTACTTAAGTCGGCATTGTGCCTTTTGTATATAATTCCGATGCAATTTCTATTTTTCATCGTCAATAAGAAGGTCCAAGGGATACAATAAACATATAGTGAAGCATCGGAATCTAAAACTGGTCTCACAGGAAATGTTCAAATCATAGTCAGTAAGAGGAGTCAGTCTTCTTATACTTAAGCCGGCATTGTGCCTTTTCTACTTAATTCCGATGCTATTTCTGTGTTTCGTCGTCAATAAGAAGGTCCACGGGAAACAGTAAACCTGAAGTGAAGCATAGAAATCTAAAACCGGTCTCACAGGAAAGGTTCAAAGCATAGAGAGTAAGAAGAGCCAGTGAACTTGTATTTGAGTCGGCATTGTGCCTTTTGTATTTAATTCCGATGCAATTTCTGTGTTTCAACGTCAATAAGGTCAGAGGGATACAGTAAACCTGAAGTCAAGCATCAGAATCTATAACTAGTGTCACAGGAATGGTTAAAACATAGACAGTAGGAAGAGTCAGTCATCTTGTACTTAAGTCGGCATTGTGCCTTTTCTATTTAATTCCGATGCAATTTCTGTGTTTCGTCGTCAATAAGAAGGTCCAAGGGATACACTAAACCTGAAGTCAAGCATCGGAATCTATAACTAGTATTACAGGGATGGTTCAAATCATAGACCGTAAGAAGAGTTAGTCTTCTTGTACTTAAGTCGGCATTGTGCCTTTTCTATTTAATTCCGATTCAATTTCTGTGTTTCATCGACAATAAGAATGTCAGAGGGTTATAGTAAACCTGAAGTGAAGCATCGGAATCTCTAACTAGTGTCACAGGAACGGTTCAAAACATAGACACTAGGAAGAGTCAGTCTTCTGGTACTTAATTCGGCATTGTGCCTTTTGTATTTAATTCCGATGCAATTTCTGTGTTTCATCGTCGATAAGGAGGTCCAAGGGATACAGTAAACCTGAAGTGAAGCATCGGAATCTATAACTAGTGTCACAGGAATGGTTCAAAACATAAACAGTGAGAGGAGTCAGTCCTCTTGTACTTAAGTCGGCATTGTGCCTTTTGTATCTAATTCCGATGCAATTTCTGTGTTTCATCGTCAATAAGAAGGTCAGAGGGATACAGTAAACTTGAAGTCAAGCATCGGAATCTATAACTAGTGTCACAGGAATGGTTAAAACATAGACAGTATGAAGAGTCAGGCTTCTTGTATTTAAGTCGGCATTGTGCCTTTTGTATTTAATTCCGATGCAATTTCTGTCTTTCATCGTTAATAAGTAGGTCCTAGGGATACAGTAAACATATAGTGAAGCATCGGAATCTAAATCTGGTCTCACAGGAAATGTTCGCAACATAGTCAGTAAGAAGAGTGAGTCTTCTTGTACTTAAGTCGGCATTGTGCCTTTTGAATTTAATTCCTATGCAATTACTGTGTTTCATCGTCAATGAGAAGGTCAGAGGGATACAGTAAATTTGAAGTGAAGCATCGTAATCGATAACTATTGTTACAGCATTTTTACAAAACATAGACTGTGAGAAGTGTCAGTCTTCTTGTACTTAAGTCGGCATTGTGCCTTTTCTATTTAATTCCGATGCAATTTCTGTGTTTCATCGACAATAAGAATGTCAGCGGGATACAGTAAACATGAAGTGAGGCATCGGAATCTCTAACAAATGTCACAGGAGCGGTTCAAAATATAGACACTAGAAAGAGTCAGTCTTCTTGTACTTAATTCGGCATTGTGCCTTTTGTATTTAATTCCGATGCAATTTCTGTGTTTCATCGTCGATAAGAGGGTGAGAGGTATACAGTAAACCTGAAGTGAAGCATCGAAATCTAAAACCGGTCTCACAGGAAAGGTTCAAAGCATAGAGAGTAAGAAGAGCCAGTGAACTTGTATTTGATTCGGCATTGTGCCTTTTGTATTTAATTCCGATGCAATTTCCGTGTTTCAACGTCAATAAGTAGGTCAGTGGGATACAGTAAACCTGAAGTGAAGCTACGGAATCTATAACTAGTGTCACAGGAATGGTTCAAACATAGACTGTAGGAAGAGTCAGTCTTCTTGTACTTAAGTCGGCATTGTGCCTTTTGTATTTAATTCCGATGCAATTTCTGTGTTTCATCGTCAATAAGAGGGTCCAAGGGATACACTAAACCTGAAGTCAAGCATCGGAATCTATAACTAGTATTACAGGGATGGTTCAAAGCATAGACCGTAAGAAGAGTTAGTCTTCTTGTACTTAAGTCGGCATTGTGCCTTTTCTATTTAATTCCGATGCAATTTCTGTGTTTCATCGACAATAAGAATGTCAGAGGGATACAGTAAACCTGAAGTGAAGCATCGGAATGTCTAACTAGTGTCACAGGAACGGTTCAAAACATAGACACTAGGAAGAGTCAGTCTTCTTGTACTTAATTCGGCATTGTGCCTTTTGTATTTAATTCCGATGCAATTTCTGTGTTTCATCAACAATAAGAAGGTCAGTGGGATACAGTAAACCTGAAGTGAAGCTACGGAATCTATAACTAGTGTCACAGGAATGGTTCAAACATAGACAGTAGGAAGAGTCAGTCTTCTTGTACTTAAGTCGGCATTGTGCCTTTTGTATTTAATTCCGATGCAATTTCTGTGTTTCATCGTCAATAAGAGGGTCCAAGGGATACAATAAACATAAAGTGAAGCATCGGAATCTAAAACTGGTCACACAGTAAATGTTCACATAATAGTCAGAAAGAAGAGTGAGTCTTCTTGTACTTAGGTCGGCATTGTGCCTTTTGTATTTAATTCCGATGCAGTTTCTGTGTTTCATCGTCAATAAGAAGATCACAGGGAATCAGTAAACCTGAAGTGAAGCATCGGAATCTATAACTAGTGTCACAGGAATGGTTAAAACATAGACAGTAGGAAGAGTCAGTCTTCTTGTACTTAAGTCGGCATTGTGCCTTTTCTATTTAATTCCGATGCAATTTCTGTGTTTCATCGTCAATAAGAACGTCCAAGGGATACAGTAAACATATAGTGAAGCATCGGAATCTAAAACTGGTCTCACATTAAATGTTCACAACATAGTCAGTAAGAAGAGTCAGTCTTCTTGTACTTAAGTCGGCATTGTGCATTTTGTATTTAATTCCTATGCAATTTCTGTGTTTCTTTAACAATAAGAAGGTCAGTGGGATACAGTAAACCTGAAGTGAAGCTACGGAATCTATAACTAGTGTCACAGGAATGGTTCAAACATAGACAGTAGGAAGAGTCAGTCTTCTTGTACTTAAGTCGGCATTGTGCCTTTTCAATTTAATTCCGATGCAATATCTGTGTTTCGTCGTCAATAAGAAGGTCCATGGGATACAGTAAACCTAAAATGAAGTATCGGAATCTGTAACTAGTGTCACAGGAAAGGATCAAAACATAGACAGTAAGAAGAGTCAGTCTTCCTGTACTTAAGTCGACATTGTGCCTCTTGTATATAATTCCGTTGCAATTTCTGTGTTTCATCGTCGATAAGAAGTTCCAAGGGATGCAGTAAACCTGAAGTGAAGCATCGGAATCTATAACTAGTGTCACAGGAATGGTTCAAAACATAAACAGTGTGAGGAGTCAGTCCTCTTGTACTTAAGTCGGCATTGTGATTTTTGTATTTAATTCCGATGCAATTTCTGTGTTTCATCGTCGATAAGAAGGTGAGAGGGATACAGTAAACCTGAAGGGAAGCATCGGAATCTATAACTAGTATCATAGGAATGGTTCCAAACACAGACAGTAGGAAGAGTCAGTCTTCTTGTACTTAACTCGGCATTGTGCCTTTTCTATTTAATTCCGATGCAAATTCAGTGTTACGTCGTCAATACGAAGGTCCAAGGGATGCAGTAAACCTGAAGTGAAGCATTGGAATCTATAACTAGTGTCACAGGAATGGTTCAAAACATAGACAGTGAGAAGCGTCAGTCTTCTTGTACTTAAGTCGGCATTGTGCCTTTTGTATTTAATTCCGATGCAATTTCTGTGTTTCATCGTCGATAAGAAGGTGAGAGGGATACAGTAAACCTGAAGTGAAGCATCGGAATCTGTAACTAGTGTCACAGGATTGGTTCACAACATGGACAGTGGGTAGAGTCGGTCTTCTTGTACTTAACTCGGCCTTGTGCCTTTTCTATTTAATTCCGATGCAATTTCTATGTTTCGTCGTCAATAAGAAGGTCCAAGGGATACAGCAAACCTGAAGTGAAGCATCGGAATCTATAACTAGTGTCACAGGAATGGTTCAAAACATAGACAGTAAGAAGAGTCAGTCTTCTTGTACTTAAGTCGGCATTGTGCATTTTGTATTTAATTCCGATGCAATTTCTGTGTTTCATCATCAATAAGAAGGTCAGAGGGATACAGTAAACCTGAAGTGAAGCATCGGAATCTATAACTAGTGACACAGGAATGGTTCCAAACAGAGACAGTAGGAAGAGTCAGTCTTCTTGTACTTAAGTCGGCATTGTGCCTTTTCCATTTAATTCCGATGCAATTTCTGTATTTCATCATCAATAAGAAGGTCCAAGGGATACAGTAAACCTCAAGTGAGGCATCGGAATCTACAACTAGTGTCACAGGAATTCTTCAAATCATAGACCGTAAGAAGAGTCAGTCTTCTTGTACTTAAGTCGGCATTGTGCCTTTTGTATTAAATTCTGATGCTATTTCTGTGATTCATCGAAAATAAGAAGGTCAGAGGGATACAGTAAACCTGAAGTGAAGCATCGGAATCTGTAACTAGTGTCACAGGAATGGTTCTCAACATAGACAGTAAGAAGAGTCAGTCTTCTTGTACTTAAGTCTGCATTGTGCCTTTTGTATTTAATTCCGATGCAATTTCTGTGTTTCATCGTCAATAAGAAGGTCCGAGGGATACAATAAACATATGTTGAAGCATCGGAATCTAAAACTGGTCTCACAGTAAATGTTCACAAAATAGTCAGAAAGAAGAGTCAGTCTTCTTGTACTTAAGTCGGCATTGTGCCTTTTGTATTTAATTCCGATGCAGTTTCTGTGTTTCATCGTCAATAAGAAGATCACAGGGAATCAGGAAACCTGAAGTGAAGCATCGGAATCTATGACTAGTGTCACAGGAATGGTTAAAACATAGACAGTAGGAAGAGTCAGTCTTCTTGTACTTAAGTCGGCATTGTGCCTTTTCTATTTAATTCCGATGCAATTTCTGTGTTTCATCGTCAATAAGAAGGTCCAAGGGATACAGTAAACATATAGTGAAGCATCGGAATCTAAAACTGGTCTCACAGGAAATGTTCACAACATAGTCAGTAAGAAGAGTCAGTCTTCTTGTACTTAAGTCGGCATTGTGCCTTTTGTATTTAATTCCGATGAACTTTCTGTGTTTCATCGTCAATAAGAAGATCACAGGGAATCAGTAAACCTGAAGTGAAGCATCGGAATCTATGACTAGTGTCACAGGAATGGTTCAAACATAGACAGTAGGAAGAGTCAGTCTTCTTGTACTTAAGTCGGCATTGTGCCTTTTCAATTTAAATCCGATGCAATTTCTGTGTTTCGGCGTCAATAAGAAGGTCCAAGGTATACAGTAAACCTAAAATGAAGTATCGGAATCAATAACTAGTGTCACAGGAATGGTTCAAAACATAGACAGTAAGAAGAGTCAGTCTTCTTGTACTTAAGACGACATTGTGCCTCTTGTATTCAATTCCGTTGCAATTTCTGTGGTTCATCGACGATACGAAGGTCCAAGGGATACAGGAAACCTGAAGTAAAGCATCGGAATCTATAACTGGTGTCACAGGAATGGTTCACAACTTAAACAGTGAGAGGAGTCAGTCCTCTTGTACCTTAGTCGGCATTGTGCCTTTTGTATTTAATTCCGATGCAATTTCTGTGTTTCATCGTCGATAAGAAGGTGAGAGGGATACAGTAAACCTGAAGTGAAGCATCGGAATCTATAACTAGTGTCATAGGAATGGTTCCAAACAGAGACAATAGGAAGAGTCAGTCTTCTTGTACTTATGTCGGCATTGTGCCTTTTCTATTTAATTCCGATGAAAATCCAGTGTTTCGTCGTCAACACGAAGGTCCAAAGGATGCAGTAAACCTGAAGTGAAGCATCGCAATCTATAACTAGTGTCACAGGAATGGTTCAAAACATAGACAGTAAGAAGACTCAGTCTTCTTGTACTTAAGTCGGCATTGTGCATTTTGTATTTCATTCCGATGCAATTTCTGTGTTTCATCATCAATAAGATGGTCAGAGGGATACAGTAAACCTGATGTGAAGCATCGGAATCTATAACTAGTGTCACAGGAATGGTTCAAAACGTAGACAGTAGGAAGAGTAAGTCTTTTTGTACTTAAGTCGGCATTGTGCCTTTTAAATTTAATTCCGATGCAATTTCTGTGTTTCGTCGTCAATAAGAAGGTCCAAGGGATCCAGTAAACCTGAAGTGAAGCATCGGAATCTATATCTAGTGTCACAGGAATGGTTCAAAACATAGATACGGAAGAGTCAGTCTTCTTGTACTTAAGTCGGCATTGTGGCTTTTGTATTTAATTCCGATGCAATATTTGTGTTTCGTCGTCAACAAGAAGGTCCATGGGATACAGTAAACCTGAAGTGAAGCATCGGAATCTATATCTAGTGTCACAGGAATGGTTCAAAACATAGACACGGAAGAGTCAGTCTTCTTGTACTTAAGTCGGCATTGTGGCTTTTGTATTTAATTCCGATGCAATTTCTGTGTTTCGTCGTCAATAAGAAGGTCCAAGGGATACAGTAAACCTGAAGTGAAGCATCGCAATCTATAACTAGTGTCACAGAAAAGGTTCAAAACATAGAGAGTAAGAGGAGTCAGTCTTCTTGTACTTAAGTCGGCATTGTGCCTTTTGTATTTAATTCCGATGCAAATTCTGTGTTTCATCGTCAATAGGAAGGTCCAAAGGATACATTAAACCTGAAGTGAAGCGTCGGAATCTATAACTAGTGTCACAGGAATGGTTCAAAACATACACAGAAAGAAGAGTCACTCTTCATGTACTTAAGTCGGCATTGTGCCTTTTGTATTTAATTCCGATGCAAATTCTGTGTTTCATCGTCAATAGGAAGGTCCAAAGGATACAGTAAACCTGAAGTGAAGCGTCGGAATCTATAACTAGTGTCACAGGAATGGTTCAAAACATAGACAGTAAGAAGAGTCAGTCTTCTCGTACTTAAGTCGGCATTGTGCCTCATGTATTTAATTCCGATGCAATTTCTGTGTTTCATCGACAATAAGAGTGTCAGAGGGATACAGTAAACCTGAAGTGAAGCATCGGAATCTATAACTAATATCACCGGAGTGGTTCAAAACATAAACTGTTGGAAGACTCAGTCCTCTTGTACTTAAGTCGGCATTGTGCCTTTTCTATTTAATTCCGATGTAATATCCGTGTTTCGTCGTCAATAAGAAGGTCCATGGGATACAGTAAACCTGAAGTGAAGCATCGGAATCTATATCTAGTGTCACAGGAATGGTTCAAAACATAGACACGGAAGAGTCAGTCTTCTTGTACTTAAGTCGGCATTGTGGCTTTTGTATTTAATTCCGATGCAATTTCTGTGTTTCGTCGTCAATAAGAAGGTCCAAGGGATACAGTAAACCTGAAGTGAAGCATCGCAATCTATAACTAGTGTCACAGAAAAGGTTCAAAACATAGAGAGTAAGAGGAGTCAGTCTTCCTGTACTTAAGTTGGCATTGTGCCTTTTGTATTTATTTCCGATGCAATTTCTGTGTTTCATCGTCAATTAGAATGTCAGAGGGATACAGTAAACGTGAAGTGAAGCATCGGAATCCATAACTAGAGTCACAGGAATGGTTCTAAACATAGACAGTAGGAAGAAACAGTCTTCTTGTACTTAAGTCGGCATTGTGCATTTTCTATTATATTCCGATGCAATTTCTGTGTTTCGTCGTCAATAAGAAGGTCAGAGGGATACAGTAAACCTGAAGTGTAGCGACGGAATCTATAACTAGTGTCACAGGAATGGTTCAAACATACAAAGCAAGAAGAGTCAGTCTTCTAGTACTTAAGTCGGCATTGTGCCTTTTGTATGTAATTCCGATGCAATTTCTGTGTTTCTTCGTCAATAGGAAGGTCCAAGGAATTCGGTAAACCTGAAGTGATGCATCGGAATCTATAACTAGTGTCACAGGAATGGTTAAAAACATAGACAGTCGGAAGAGTCAGTTTTCTTGTACTTAAGTCGGCATTGTGCCTTTTGCGTTTAATTCCGATGCAATTTCTGAGTTTCATCGTCATTAACAAGGTCCAAGGGATACAGTAAACCTGAAGTGAAGCATCGAAATCTATAACTAGTGTCACAGGAATGGTTAAAAACATAGACAGTAAGAAGATTCTGTCATCGTGTACTTAAGTCGGCCTTGTGCCTTTTGTATTTAATTCCGATGCAATTTCTGTGATTCATCGTCAATAAGAAGGTCCAAGGGATACAGTAAACATATAGTGAAGCATCGGAATCTAAAACTGGTCTCACTGGAAATGATCAAATCATAGTCAGTAAGAAGAGTCAGTCTTCTTATACTTAAGTCGGCATTGTGCATTTTCTACTTAATTCCGATGCAATTTCTGTGTTTCATCGTCAATATGAAGGTCAGAGGGGTACAATAAACCTGAAGTGAAGCATCGGAATCTATAACTAGTGTCACGGGAATGGTTCAAAACATAGAGAGTAGGAAGGGTCAGTCTTCTTATACTTAAGTCGGCCCTGTGCCTTTTGTATTAATTCCGATGCAATTTCTGTGTTTCATCGTCAATAAGAAGGTCAGAGGGATACAGTTAACCTGAAGTGAAGGACCGGAATCTATAACTAGTGTCACAGGAATTGTTCAAATCATAGACCGTAAGAAGAGTCAGTCTTCTTGTACTTAAGTCGGCATTGTGCCTGTTGTATTTAATTCTGATGCTATTTCTGTGTTTAATCGAAGATAAGAAGGTCAGAGGGATACAGTAAACCTGAAGTGAAGCATCGGAATCTATTACTAGTGTCACTGGAATGGTTCTAAACATTGACAGTATGAAGAGTCAGTCTTCTTGTACTTAAGTCGGCATTGTGCCTTATGTATTTAATTCCGATGCAATTTCTGTTTTTCATCGTCAATAAGAAGGTCCAAGGGATACAATAAACATATAGTGAAGCATCGGAATCTAAAACTGGTCTCACAGGTAATGTTCAAATCATAGTCAGTAAGAGGAGTCAGTCTTCTTATACTTAAGTCGGCATTGTGCCTTTTCTACTTAATTCCGATGCTATTTCTGTGTTTCGTCGTCAATAAGAAGGTCCACGGGATACAGTAAACCTGAAGTGAAGCATCGAAATCTAAAACCGGTCTCACAGGAAAGGTTCAAAGCATAGAGAGTAAGAAGAGCCAGTGAACTTGTATTTGAGTCGGCATTGTGCCTTTTATATTTAATTCCGATGCAATTTCTGTGTTTCAACGTCAATAAGAAGGTCAGTGGGATACAGTAAACCTGAATTGAAGCTACGGAATCTATAACTAGTGTCACAGGAATGGTTAAAACATAGACAGTAGGAAGAGTCAGTCTGCTTGTACTTAAGTCGGCATTGTGCCTTTTCTATTTAATTCCGATGCAATTTCTGTGTTTCATCGTCAATAAGAACGTCCAAGGGATACAGTAAACATATAGTGAAGCATCGGAATCTAAAACTGGTCTCACAGGAAATGTTCACAACATAGTCAGTAAGAAGAGTCAGTCTTCTTGTACTTAAGTCGGCATTGTGCATTTTGTATTTAATTCCGATGCAATTTCTGTGTTTCATCAACAATAAGAAGGTCAGTGGGATACAGTAAACCTGAAGTGAAGCTACGGAATCTATAACTAGTGTCACAGGAATGGTTCAAACATAGACAGTAGGAAGAGTCAGTCTTCTTGTACTTAAGTCGGCATTGTGCCTTTTCAATTTAATTCCGATGCAATATCTGTGTTTCGTCGTCAATAAGAAGGTCCATGGGATACAGTAAACCTAAAATGAAGTATCGGAATCTGTAACTAGTGTCACAGGAATGGTTCAAAACATAGACAATAAGAAGAGTCAGTCTTCCTGTACTTAAGTCGACATTGTGCCTCTTGTATATAATTCCGTTGCAATTTCTGTGTTTCATCGTCGATAAGAAGTTCCAAGGGATGCAGTAAACCTGAAGTGAAGCATCGGAATCTATAACTAGTGTCACAGGAATGGTTCAAAACACAAACAGTGTGAATAGTCAGTCCTCTTGTACTTAAGTCGGCATTGGGCATTTTGTATTTAATTCCGATGCAATTTCTGTGTTTCATCATCAATAAGAAGGTCAGAGGGATACAGAAAACCTGAAGTGAAGCATCGGAATCTATAACTAGTGACACAGGAATGGTTCCAAACAGAGACAGTAGAAAGAGTCAGTCTTCTTGTACTTAAGTCGGCATTGTGCCTTTTCTATTTAATTCCGATGCAAATTCAGTGTTACGTTGTCAATAGGAAGGTCCAAAGGATGCAGTAAACCTGAAGTGAAGCATTGGAATCTATAACTAGTGTCACAGTAATGGTTCAAAACATAGACAGTGAGAAGCGTCAGTCCTCTTGTACTTAAGTCGGCATTGTGCCTTTTGTATTTAATTCCGATGCAATTTCTGTGTTTCATCGTCGATAAGAAGGTGAGAGGGATACAGTAAACCTGAAGTGAAGCATCGGAATCTGTAAGTAGTGTCACAGGAATGGTTCACAACATGGACAGTGGGAAGAGTCGGTCTTCTTGTACTTAACTCGGCATTGTGCCTTTTCTATTTAATTCCTATGCAATTTCTGTGTTTCGTCGTCAATAAGATGGTCCAAGGGATATAGCAAACCTGAAGTGAAGCATCGGAATCTATAACTAGTGTCACAGGAATGGTTCAAAACATAGACAGTAAGAAGAGTCAGTCTTCTTGTACTTAAGTCGGCATTGTGCATTTTGTATTTAATTCCGATGCAATTTCTGTGTTTCATCATCTATAAGAAGGTCAGAGGGATACAGTAAACCTGAAGTGAAGCATCGGAATCTATAACTAGTGACACAGGAATGGTTCCAAACAGAGACAGTAGGAAGAGTCAGTCTTCTTGTACTTAAGTCGGCATTGTGCCTTTTCCATTTAATTCCGATGCAATTTCTGTGTTTCATCATCAATAAGAAGGTCCAAGGGATATAGTAAACTTCAAGTGAGGCATCGGAATCTATAACTAGTGTCACAGGAATGGTTCAAAACATAGACAGTAAGAAGAGTCAGTCTTCTTGTACTTAAGTCGGCATTGTGCATTTTGTATTTAATTCCGATGCAATTTCTGTGTTTCATCATCAATAAGAAGGTCAGAGGGATACAGTAAACCTGAAGTGAAGCATCGGAATCTACAACTAGTGTCACAGGAATGGTTCAAAACATAGACAGTAAGAAGAGACAGTCTTCTAGTACTTAAGTCGGCATTGTGCCATTTGTATTAAATTCTGATGCTATTTCTGTGATTCATCGAAAATAAGAAGGTCAGAGGGATACAGTAAACCTGAAGTGAAGCATCGGAATCTATAACTAGTGTCACAGGAATGGTTCTCAACATAGACAGTAAGAAGAGTCAGTCTTCTTGTACTTAAGTCTGCATTGTGCCTTTTGTTTTTAATTCCGATGCAATTTCTGTGTTTCGTCGTCAATAAGAAGATCACAGGGAATCAGGAAACCTGAAGTGAAGCATCGGAATCTATGACTAGTGTCACAGGAATATTTAAAACATAGACAGTAGGAAGAGTCAGTCTTCTTGTACTTAAGTCGGCATTGTGCCTTTTCTATTTAATTCCGATGCAATTTCTGTGTTTCGTCGTCAACAAGAAGGTCCAAGGGATACAGTAAACATATAGTGAAGCATCGGAATCTAAAACTGGTCTCACAGGAAATGTTCACAACATAGTCAGTAAGAAGAGTCAGTCTTCTTGTACTTAAGTCGGCATTGTGCCTTTTGTATTTAATTCCGGTGCAGTTTCTGTGTTTCATCGTCAATAAGAAGATCACAGGGAATCAGTAAACCTGAAGTGAAGCATCGGAATCTATGACTAGTGTCACAGGAATGGTTCAAACATAGACAGTAGGAAGAGTCAGTCTTCTTGTACATAAGTCGGCATTGTGCCTTTTCAATTTAAATCCGATGCAATTTCTGTGTTTCAGCGTCAATAAGAAGGTCCAAGGTATACAGTAAACCTAAAATGAAGTATCGGAATCAATAACTAGTGTCACAGGAATGGTTCAAAACATAGACAGTAAGAAGAGTCAGTCTTCTTGTACTTAAGACGACATTGTGCCTCTTGTATTCAATTCCGTTGCAATTTCTGTGGTTCATCGACGATGCGAAGGTCCAAGGGATACAGGAAACCTGAAGTGAAGCATCGGAATCTATAAATAGTGTCACAGGAATGGTTCACAACATACACAGTGAGAGGAGTCAGTCCTCTTGTACCTTAGTCGGCATTGTGCATTTGTATTTAATTCCGATGCAATTTCTGTGTTTCATCGTCGATAAGAAGGTGAGAGGGATACAGTAAACCTGAAGTGAAGCATCGGAATCTATAACTAGTGTCATAGGAATGGTTCCAAACAGAGACAATAGGAAGAGTCAGTCTTCTTGTACTTATGTCGGCATTGTGCCTTTTCTATTTAATTCCGATGAAAATCCAGTGTTTCGTCGTCAACACGAAGGTCCAAGGGATGCAGTAAACCTGAAGTGAAGCATCGGAATCTATAACTACTGTCACAGGAATGGTTCAAAACATAGACAGTGAGAAGAGTTAGTCCTGTTGTACTTAAGTCGGCATTGTGCCTTTTGCATTTAATTCCGATGCAATTTCTGTGTTTCATCGTCGATAAGAAGGCGAGAGGGATACAGTAAACCTGAAGTGAAGCATCGGAATCTATAACTAGTGTCACAGGAATGGTTCACAACATAGACAGTGGGAAGAGTCGGTCTTCTTGTACTTAACTCGGCATTGTGCCTTTTCTATTTAATTCCGATGCAATATCTATGTTTCGTCGTCAATAAGAAGGTCCAAGGGATACAGTAAACCTGAAGTGAAGCATCGGAATCTATAACTAGTGTCACAGGAATGGTTCAAAACATAGACAGTAAGAAGACTCAGTCTTCTTGTACTTAAGTCGGCATTGTGCATTTTGTATTTAATTCCGATGCAATTTCTGTGTTTCATCATCAATAAGATGGTCAGAGGGATACAGTAAACCTGATGTGAAGCATCGGAATCTATAACTAGTGTCACAGGAATGGTTCAAAACGTAGACAGTAGGAAGAGTAAGTCTTTTTGTACTTAAGTCGGCATTGTGCCTTTTAAATTTAATTCCGATGCAATTTCTGTGTTTCGTCGTCAATACGAAGGTCCAAGGGATACAGTAAACCTGAAGTGAAGCATCGGAATCTATATCTAGTGTCACAGGAATGGTTCAAAACATAGATACGGAAGAGTCAGTCTTCTTGTACTTAAGGCGGCATTGTGGCTTTTGTATGTAATTCCGATGCAATTTTTGTGTTTCGTCGTCAATAAGAAGGTCCATGGGATACAGTAAACCTGAAGTGAAGCATCGGAATCTATATCTAGTGTCACAGGAATGGTTCAAAACATTGATACGGAAGAGTAAGTCTTCTTGTACTTAAGTCGGCATTGTGCATTTGCTATTATATTCCGATGCAATTTCTGTGTTTCGTCGTCAATAAGAAGGTCAGAGGGATACAGTAAACCTGAAGTGAAGCATCGGAATCTATAACTAGTGTCACAGGAATGGTTCAAAACATACACAGAAAGAAGAGTCACTCTTCTTGTACTTAAGTCGGCATTGTGCCTTTTGTATTTAATTCCGATGCAAATTCTGTGTTTCATCGTCAATAGGAAGGTCCAAAGGATACAGTAAACCTGAAGTGAAGCGTCGGAATCTATAACTAGTGTCACAGGAATGGTTCAAAACATAGACAGTAAGAAGAGTCAGTCTTCTCGTACTTAAATCGGCATTGTGCCTTTTGTATTTAATTCCGACGCAATTTCTGTGTTTCATCGTCAATAAGAGTGTCAGAGGGATACAGTAAACCTGAAGTGAAGTATCGGAATCTATAACTAATATCACCGGAGTGGTTCAAAACATAAACAGTTGGAAGACTCAGTCCTCTTGTACTTAAGTCGGCATTGTGCCTTTTCTATTTAATTCCGATGTAATATCTGTGTTTCGTCGTCAATAAGAAGGTCCATGGGATACAGTAAACCTGAAGTGAAGCATCGGAATCTATATCTAGTGTCACAGGAATGGTTCAAAACATAGACACGGAAGAGTCAGTCTTCTTGTACTTAAGTCGGCATTGTGGCTTTTGTATTTAATTCCGATGTAATTTCTGTGTTTCGTCGTCAATAAGAAGGTCCAAGGGATACAGTAAACCTGAAGTGAAGCATCGCAATCTATAACTAGTGTCACAGAAAAGGTTCAAAACATAGACAGTAAGAGGAGTCAGTCTTCTTGTACTTAAGTCGGCATTGTGCCTTTTGTATTTAATTCCGATGCAATTTCTGTGTTTCATCGTCAATACGAATGTCAGAGGGATACAGTAAACGTGAAGTGAAGCATCGGAATCCATAACTAGAGTCACAGGAATGGTTCTAAACATAGACAGTAGGAAGAAACAGTCTTCTTGTACTTAAGTCGGCATTGTGCATTTTCTATTATATTCCGATGCAATTTCTGTGTTTCGTCGTCAATAAGAAGGTCCGAGGGATACAGTAAACCTGAAGTGTAGCGTCGGAATCTATAACTAGTGTCACAGGAATGGTTCAAACATACAAAGCAAGAAGAGTCAGTCTTCTAGTACTTAAGTCGGCATTGTGCCTTTTGTATGTAATTCCGATGCAATTTCTGTGTTTCTTCGTCAATAAGAAAGTCCAAGGAATTCGGTAAACCTGAAGTGATGCATCGGAATCTATAACTAGTGTCACAGGAATGGTTAAAAACATAGACAGTCGGAAGAGTCAGTTTTTTTGTACTTAAGTCGGCATTGTGCCTTTTGCGTTTAATTCCGATGAAATTTCTGAGTTTCATCGTCAATAACAAGGTCCAAGGGATACAGTAAACCTGAAGTGAAGCATCGGAATCTATAACTAATGTCACAGGAATGGTTAAAAACATAGACAGTAAGAATATTCTGTCATCGTGTACTTAAGTCGGCCTTGTGCCTTTTGTATTTAATTCCGATGCAATTTCTGTGTTTCATCGTCAATAAGAAGGTCCAAGGGATACAGTAAACATATAGTGAAGCATTGGAATCTAAAACTGGTCTCACAGGAAATGATCAAATCATAGTCAGTAAGAAGAGTTAGTCTTCTTATACTTAAGTCGGCATTGTGCATTTTCTACTTAATTCCGATGCAATTTCTGTGTTTCATCGTCAATATGAAGGTCAGAGGGTTACAATAAACCTGAAGTGAAGCATCGGAATCTATAACTAGTGTCACGGGAATGGTTCAAAACATAGAGAGTAGGAAGGGTCAGTCTTCTTATACTTAAGTCGGCACTGTGCCTTTGTATTAATTCCGATGCAATTTCTGTGTTTCATCGTCAATAAGAAGGTCAGAGGGATACAGTAAACCTGAAGTGAAGCATCGGAATCTATAACTAGTGTCACAGGAATGGTTCAAAACATAGTCAGTAAGAAGAGTCAGTCTTCCTGTACTTATGTCGGCATTGTGCTTTTTATTTAATCCCGATGCTATTTCTATGTTTCATCGTCAATAAGAAGGTCCAAGGCATACAGAAAACCTGAAGTGAAGCATCGGAAACTATAACTAGTGTCACAGGAATGGTTCGAACATAGTCAGTAAGGAGAGTGAGTCTTCTTGTACTTAAGTCGGCATTGTGCCTTTTCTATTTTATTCCGATGCAATTTCTGTGTTTCATCGTCAATAAGAAGGTCAGAGGGATACAGTAAACCTGAAGTGAAGCATCGGAATCTATAACTAGTGTCACAGGAATGGTTCAAAACATACACAGAAAGAAGAGTCACTCTTCTTGTACTTAAGTCGGCATTGTGCCTTTTGTATTTAATTCCGATGCAAATTCTGTGTTTTATCGTCAATAGGAAGGTCCAAAGGATACAGTAAACCTGAAGTGAAGCGTCGGAATCTATAACTAGTGTCACAGAAATGGTTCAAAACATAGACAGTAAGAAGAGTCAGTCTTCTCGTACTTAAGTCGGCGTTGTGCCTCTTGTATTTAATTCCGACGCAATTTCTCTGTTTCATCGTCAATAAGAGTGTCAGAGGGATACAGTAAACCTGAAGTGAAGTATCGGAATCTATAACTAATATCACCGGAGTGGTTCAAAACATAAACAGTTGGAAGACTCAGTCCTCTTGTACTTAAGTCGGCATTGTGCCTTTTCGATTTAATTCCGATGTAATATCTGTGTTTCGTCGTCAATAAGAAGGTCCATGGGATACAGTAAACCTGAAGTGAAGCATCGGAATCTATATCTAGTGTCACAGGAATGGTTCAAAACATAGACACGGAAGAGTCAGTCTTCTTGTACTTAAGTCGGCATTGTGGCTTTTGTATTTAATTCCGATGTAATTTCTGTGTTTCGTCGTCAATAAGAAGGTCCAAGGGATACAGTAAAAATAAAGTGAAGCATCGCAATCTATAACTAGTGTCACGGAAAAGGTTCAAAACATAGACAGTAAGAGGAGTCAGTCTTCTTGTACTTAAGTCGGCATTGTGCCTTTTGCGTTTAATTCCGATGCAATTTCTGAGTTTCATCGTCAATAACAAGGTCCAAGGGATACAGTAAACCTGAAGTGAAGCATCATAATCTATAACTAATATCACAGGAATGGTTCAAAACATAGACAGTTGGAAGAGTCAGTCCTCTTGTACTTAAGTCGGCATTGTGCCTTTTCTATTTCATTCCGATGCAATTTCTGTGTTTCGTCGTCAATAAGAAGGTCCATGGGATACAGTAAACCTGAAGTGAAGCATCGGAATCTATATCTAGTGTCACAGGAATGGTTCAAAACACAGACATGGAAGAGTCAGTCTTCTTGTACTTAAGTCGGCACTGTGCCTTTTCTACTTAATTCCGATGCAATTTCTGTGTTTCATCGCCAATATGAAGGTCAGAGGGGTACAATAAACCTGAAGTGAAGCATCGGAATCTATAACTAGTGTCACGGGAATGGTTCACAACATAGACACGGAAGAGTCAGCCTTCTTGTACTTAAGTCGGCATTGTGCCTTTTGTATTTAATTCCGATGCAATTTCTGTGTTTTGTCGTCAATAAGAAGGTCCAAGGGATACAGTAAACCTGAAGTGAAGCATCGCAATCTATAACTAGTGTCACAGAAAAGGTTCAAATCATAGACAGTAAGAAGAGTCAGTCTTCTTGTACTTAAGTCGGCATTGTGCCTTTTGTATTTAATTCCGATGCAATTTCTGTGTTTCGTCATCAATAAGAAGGTCCTAGGGATACAGTAAACTTGAAGTGAAGGACCGGAATCTATAACTAGTGTCACAGGAATGGTTCAAAACATTGACAGTAAGAAGAGTCAGTCTTTTTGTACTTACGTCGGCATTGTGCCTCTTGTATTTAATTCCGATGCAATTTCTGTGTTTCAACGTCGATAAGAAGGTCCAAGGTATACAGTAAACCTGAAGTGAAGCATCGGAATTTATAACTAGTGTCACAGGAATTGTTCAAATCATAGACAGTAAGAAGAGTCAGTCTTCATGTACTTATGTCGGCATTGTGCCTTTTGTATTTAATTCGGATGCAATATCTGTGTTTCATTGTCAATAAGAAGGTCCTACTGATACAGTAAACCTAAAGTGAAGCATCGGAATCCATAACTAGTGTCACAGGAATTTTTCAAAACATAGACAGTAAGAAGAGTCAGTCTTCTTGTACTTAAGTCGGCATTGTGCCTTTTGTACTTAATTCGGATGCAATTTCTGTGTTTCATCGTCAATAATAAGGTCCAAGGATACAGTACACCTGAAGTGAAGCATCGGAATCTGTAACTAGTGTCACAGGTATGGTTAAAATCATAGACAGTAAGAAGAGTCAGTCTTCTTGTACTTAAGTCGGCGTTGTGCCGTTTCTATTTAATTCCGATGCAATTTCTGTGTTTCATCATCAAGAAGAAGGTCAGAGGGATGCAGTAAACCTGAAGTGAAGCATCGGAATCTATAACTAGTGTCACTGAAAAGGTTCAAAACACAGACAGTAAGAAGAGTCTGTCTTCTTGTACTTAAGTCGACATTGTGCCTATTGTATTTAATTCCGATGCAATTTCTGTGTTTCATCGTCAATAAGAAGGTCAGAGGGATACAGTAAACCTGAAGTGAAGCATCGGAATCTGTAAGTAGTGTCACAGTAATGGTTCAAAACATAGACAGTAGGAAGAGTCAGTCTTGTTGTACTTAAGTCGGCACTGTGCCTTTTCTATTTAATTCCGATGCAATTTTTGTGTTTCGTCGTCAATGA